>NC_141693.1:454020969-454173469 GCF_964263255.1 Lissotriton vulgaris | reverse complement strand
TATATATATATGATACCTTTCCCTGGTATATCACGATTTTTGTATCAAAAAAACCAGTGCCGAGGCCCAAATGGTGCTTGATGTTGGTATTTATTGGCTCACGAAAAAAACAAGGTTGTTTTTTTCGTGAGCCAATAAATACCAACATCAAGCACCATTTGGGCCTCGGCACTGGTTTTTTTGATACAAAAATCGTGATATACCAGGGAAAGGTATCATAACGAGGAAGTGGCGATTCCGCCGGGAGCCCGCCGTTGCAAGCGGCTTAAGCTAGCCAAATTCTGTGTGGTGTTATATATATATATATATATATATATATATGTATTACCTACTGGCGGTCGCCAGTAGGTATATATAGTTAGGATTTTTTTCCTATGGGATTTCTGAAAATTCTATGTCGAATAACTTTGGTGTTTGTGGACGGAATTGGCTGAAATTTTCAGGAAAATGGCACATTTTGTTTCTGACCAGCCCATGAAAATTTGGGGGGGTTTCGTCAAGGGGGGGCCGAGAAAAAAGGGGGGTCCCAAAACGCGTTTTTCCCATTAATTTTTCCATAGGGCGGTTGGACTCACTTTTAGCTCGAACGGCTGAATGGATTTACACGAAACTTGGCAAAATTGTAGGGACTGGTAGCCCGATGTGCCTTTGCTAGGTCTCAAGATATGTGCTCTAGTGGATTTTGAGAAATTAACGTTCAAAAAAATATATATATCTGTGACAGCGTCCCGGTTAGCGCCCCGGTTCACGTACCTGACGCGTAACGGAACTTCGCGAGGAGAAGCGGATTGGCTCCCCGGTGACTGTGAACATTCTAAACAGTCCGGAGCGGCCGCCATCTTGTGTCTCGGTAGGATCGAGACACAAGAGGTGGCAAAAACAAAGGGGGAAATGAGCATAAGGGGGCAGAGTACATCCTCCCTGACCCCCTAGGTTTGATGAGGGGGCTTTAAAAGGGCCCGCGGGGCAAAAAAAATAATTTTTTATTATCGTTTTTTTGCGGGGGGAGCGCCCGGTACGCGCACCGGGAAGCGGTCTGGGGAGCGATATATAGGGAAAAAAGAATGAAAGAATGTTCAAATATTGTATGTTTATTGATTGTTCTTTTTGTTGTATTTTTTTTTAATTTTTTTTATTTAAGTACCAACATGTAGGTACCAATGCAGAGTCTAAAAATAAATATACACCGTTTCCTTCGTAGATATCTTGCATGTTGTTTCAGAAGTTATTGTGGTATATGGAATTCATAGCATAGTCTGTGAGGAAAGCAGAAAGAACATGGAGGCAGGAGATGATAAAGAGATGTTAAATACACATTGGAGATAATATAGTGGGAGAAAGGAAGTAACTATGAGGAAACTTACTATGTAACACAAAAAAGTTGCACAGTATATTTTAAGTCTCAGTTTATATTTTATCTTTTTCGGTACTATTTCATAATTTTCAAATTAAAAAGAATAATGTCTCAAACAATTTTAACTTTTAAAATTTAAATTTATTGTTCTGATTTTTCAAAATCTAAGAGAATTTGTAACATTAAATCATCAGGAATGTCCTCCTTTTCATTCCAATAATCACATTCTTCAGCACATTTTAATAATTCTTGGTCTACTGTTTCATCCATAAAGTCTAGTTCTTCTTTTTCTTGGTTTGGATTGCTTTCAATCTTAATTTCAAATGAAATTGCATTTTCTTTTTGCTGTGCTTCCATTTTCTTGCTGTAAATTGCATTAAAAAAAATATATCAGTGGAGATAGGGCACTGTTGGGTTTAAGTTCAGACAGGTATTTGTGAGTTTTTAACAGTGAAGTAATCTTTGGGCAGTGCATGGTTTCAGGCAGGAAGTAGAACTATTAAAAAGTGCCTGTGATGAAGCCTAAGTAAATTCATAATTATACCACAGAAGCCTAACTCAATCAAAAAATTAAATAATTAAGTCTTTCTCAATGACTAACTCTTATAGAGTGACAGTATGTAACTATTTGAAAACATTTTCCTAAATTAATTTAAAGTGCATAACATAGTTCTCCTTTCAAATTTTTAAAATTATATCTTACATTTGAAAAAGAAGTTAAAGTTGACAGTGAAAATGTTCTTGAAATGTACTTCAGGAAGTAGTAGTCAAAATGGCTGTGTTTCTCTCTCTTTCTTTATATATATTCAGGTACATAAACAATCAAATGTCTTGAAATAATAGTAGAAAATGAAAGTAACATTTTAATTGGTTGTCAATTCTAACACTTCATATGTGTTTTTGTCATGTAATTTACCTCAGGATATTTAGTCAGGCCTACAGCATAATTTTCTCAATGAAATTCCATCAAATTTGGGTAAATGGTAGGGACTGCTATGTAGTAGGGCCTATTCTATATTTGATGAAAGTGTCTGCAGTGGTTTTTCTGTAAATTACTTTCCCACCTTTTTTTAGCGAGCGCTCACCGGTGCGCGCCCCGGTACGCGTACCGGCAGCGTTACGGGAGTCCTCCATTTTGTGTATCGGTAGAATTGAGACACAAGATGGAGGGGAAACAAAGTTCGGAATGGGTAGAAGGGGGCACGGTAGACACTTTCTGACCCTCTAGGTTTTCCGAGGGGGGCTTAGGACGCTCATATAGGCAAAAAAACAAAAAAAAAATCGCGTGGGGAGCGCCCGGTAAGCGCACCGGTAAGCAAACCGGGGAGCGTACTTTGGTGAAAAATAGTGAAAAAAGTTACAAAAAGAAAAACGTTTTGAATGATCAGAGGTAGGGTAGCTCTGAAAAGAGCTATTGGGTTCTGTGGCTAATTTAGGTACCTACAAGTAGGTTCAAATGCACAGTTTTAAATTCAGGTGAAATATTCTATTCCCCTCATCGGAGAAGTGCACACCATCTCCTCTGTAGATGTCTTGCATGTTGTAACGCAACATTCTAAAGACTTTCATGTAAGCAGAAACAGATTTATTCACATGTTTCCATGCTTTCTCAAATTGTGGAAAAAATTGGTTGGACCACTTCCATTTCTGTCTTTGGCATATATTGGAATATACCAAGGGAGTTTGGGTAAAAAGTGTCATCAATTGATGAAAGGTGTCCTTTAAAAGCATTTCCAGACCAACCCCAGTCATAGTCCCAAAATCATTTCCACCACAGTGCACTATTTAGAGGTCAGGGTTTGGCAGATGCATAAAAAAATTATATTAAAAACATATAAAATATATTTTTCATTTAAAAGAATAATACATTTTACAGATTTTGATATTTGCAATAAAAAAAACATTGAAATTCACTGAAAAAACCATAGGTTATAAACCATATATAGTTAGGAATTAGCATTTACAAAACCTTGAAAATTCACTGAAAAAAACATAGGTTATAGACCATATATAGTTAGGGATTAGCATTTACAAAACCTTATTTTACTCACACAAAACCATTGAAATTCGCATATATAGTTAGTTGCACTAACTATATATCGCGCACCCGTAATCCACTGCTGATGATGTCACATATTACATAATTCATGACATGGTCAGTGACATCACTGATGACATCACTGATGACATCTCAAATGACAACACTGATGACATCACTGATGACATCTAAAATGACATCACTGATGACATCACTGATGACATCTCATTTGACATTACTGATCACATCACTGATGATATCATTTATGTGATAATACAATGAACCTCTTCAGACTCTAATATAACCATAGATACAATCAGTGTAAACAGACACTCACAGACTGTCACTCATCCATGGAGTTACTCACACACCTAGTCAGTCATGCAAAGAAACAATCACACCTCCATTTCCTCAACTATACAGTTATACACACCTTACTTATTCAAACATATACTAACACATATTTACTCTCTTATACAATCCCTGATATAAGTTCACAATGATCCATACAGCCACTCACACATTCACTGGCTCTTATGCACAGTTATTTATGGATGTTGTCATCAGTGATGTCATCAGTGATGCCATTTGAGATGTCATCAGTGATGTCATCAGTGATGTCACTGACCATGTCATGAATGATGTAATATGTGACATCATCAGCAGTGGATTACGGGTGCGCGATATATAGTTAGTGCAACTAACTATATATGCGAATTTCAATGGTTTTGTGTGAGTAAAATAAGGTTTTGTAAATGCTAATCCCTAACTATATATGGTCTATAACCTATGGTTTTTTCAGTGAATATATATATATATATATATATATATATATATATATATATATATATATATATATATATATATATATATATATATATATATATATATATATATATATATATATATATATATATATATTGGACTCCAAAGGTGCACCGGCAATCCCAAGGCACTCGTTTAGCGGGTGCAAGCTCCGCGCCGATACTCGCGGAAAATATTCCAGCTCAGAAAACCATTTCTTTCGAGAAATGTAAAGCGCACTCCAGGGGTAAGGCAGCAAGGTTTATTTTTCAGCCCACAAACACTTGTGCAACAGACGCGTTTCGGACGCCAAGTCCTTCGTCAGTGTTTACACATTCAACCGTATGGCGGCAACATATAAAGTTTACCAACAAACTAGAAAACGGACATCACACAATAGCGCAAATGCAGCGGCCATATTAAAGGGATTAAATACCACAATAGACATTTACAGCAGTGCCAATCACATGTCATGGAAGCCTCCATGGCCCATGTTCAAACTTATACTGCCGTGTATCGGCAAATCACTGCATTTCCTAAGCGTTCATAAAGTGTCCGTTAAAACAAAGTCAGGGCACACCATTTATACCTACATATATATGTGAAGAAGCACGCATCAATCACGTCCGTGATTCTGATGGTTATTGTCAATTATGCATGCTTTTAACTTCAAGTGCCTTCAATCAAGGCTGGTATCAAAAGAATGTCAATAATTAAGCCGTGTATAAGGCATGTCACCACACCATGCCAGTATAAAGGTACATTCCTACAAAATTTTCATAAGATATCTTCATAAAATTTCTAATTCATGATCCCATTCCAAATTGTCAGAATAAAACAAACAAAACAACACAACACAACTGTTTTTGAGGAGATAGCACATCAGCTCATCATCAGTGTCCTATACATATCATCTACATAGATCCATTTATAATCCATCAGCCATTTCAGACATGGGACATTTCATATTCAGATTCAAGTTCTCATCAACAGATTCAGCAGATAGTCCTTTTTATCACTTTTGAATATATTCAGTCTGTTATTTTCCTAAGTGAACCGTTAATTCCT
This sequence comes from Lissotriton vulgaris, assembly GCF_964263255.1. Lineage (NCBI taxonomy): Eukaryota > Metazoa > Chordata > Amphibia > Caudata > Salamandridae > Lissotriton > Lissotriton vulgaris. Next base: position 454,168,205 of record NC_141693.1, on the reverse strand, counting down.
CCCCGCTGTTAAGACCCATTGGGTGTTTGGTTTGCATGTCAATGATGTGACATGACTCAAGTCTACGAAGACTGAGTGCGCGAGCGGAAAGCTGATTGGCTCTCGGGTGTCTGTGAACATTCCAAACGGTCCAGAGAGTCCGCCATCTTGTGTCTCGGTAGAACCCAGACACAAGAGGTGAAAAACAAAAGGGGAAAACTTTAAAAGGGAGCAGGGTAGAGACCACCTGACCCCCTAGGTTTTTTCAAGCTATTATTTTTTATTTTTTTATTTCACGGAGTACGCTGAGGGCGCGTTTACATGTACGCGTACATGTGCGTTTAGCCGTACGCGTACCCTGAGCGTACCACAGCCGAAAAAAGTGAAAAACGGGGTCCCAAAACGTGTTTTTACCCATGCAATTTTCCATAGAACATCGAGCCCTTCTCAGGGGGTCCCAGAAGAACCCCAAGGGCCAGCAAAAAAAAAGTTTTGAAAAGTGAAACTGATCAAATCGAGATAACGTGCAATATTTGCGAGAGTATCTTGTCTAGTATTGTTTACATTCAGGGATTTAACCAGGTATTATAAATGAATAGTAATACTCACTGAGACAATGTGCAATACTTACGAATGTAATTTGTAATGTTTACTGTGAAAGGTATTGAGTAGCGAACACTTAAAATGTATAGTCTGTCCACTATGTCAATACCAATGATGGTAATTTTAAATGAACCAATAACGTAACATCACTATGCACTTTAAATACTCTTTGAAAATGTGGTTACGCTGTCATGTGATCAAGGCTTTGTGCCGAAACGTTATGGCGACAGCTGAATAAAATCTGAAACCAGCATCTCACGTTTGGTCCGTGTCTGTTTCCAGCGCGATCGAGAGCGAAGGCGATTGCGGTAGGAGAACGGAGGTTGGAGTATATATATATATATATATATATATATATATATATATATATATATATATATATATATATATATATATATATATATATTACCTACTGGCAGTCGCCAGTAGGTATATATAGTTAGGACCTAGTTTCCATAGGCAATCCACAACATTCTATTGGGAATAACTTTGGCGCCGGTTAATGAATGTACGCGATTTTCTCAAAGATGATGGCCGGTTACGCTCCGCTCCTTCCCTGAAAGTTTCAGGGGGATTCGTCAAGTGGGGGCCGAGAAAAAAGGGGGGTCCCAAAACGTGTTTTCCCCATGTTATTTTCCATAGGACGATTAGACACGGCTACAGCCCGAACCGCTGAACGGAATTACACCAAACTTGGCAAAATGGTAGGGACTGGTACGCAGTAGGGCCTTTTCCATATTTGGTGAAGATCGCTGCAGTGGTTTTTATGAAAATTAACTTCCAAAAAATATATATATCTATATGCGCGCTTTGAGCGCTTTGGGTACGTGTACCGGTAAGCGCACCCGGCTCGCCACGGAAGTGCGCGAGCGGAAAGCTGATTGGCTCTCGGGTGTCTGTGAACATTCCAAACGGTCCAGAGAGTCCGCCATCTTGTGTCTCGGTAGAACCAAGACACAAGAGGTGAAAAACAAAAGGGGAAAACTTTAAAAGGGAGCAGGGTAGAGACCACCTGACCCCCTAGGTTTTCTCAAGCTATTATTTTTTTTTTTTAATTTCACGGAGTACGCTGAGGGCGTGTTTACATGTACGCGTACATGTCCGTTTAGCCGTACGCGTACCCTGAGCGGACCACAGCCGAAAAAAGTGAAAAAGGGGGTCCCAAAACGTGTTTTTACCCATGCAATTTTCCATAGAACATCGAGCCCTTCTCAGGGGGTCCCAGAAAAACCCCAAGGGCCAGCAAAAAAAAAAGTTTCGAAAACGCGTACTTCTGGGACCCCCTGAGAAGGGCTAGGGGGTGAGGGAGTCTCAACCCTGCCCCATTTTCGCGTTTTCCACTCTTGGCTCTCTTGTGCCTCAGTTCTCGTGAGAAACAAGATGGTGGCCAACACTTCTTGGTTTGGACAGTTTGGAATGTTGACAGACGACTGCCAGCCAATCAGGAGTGCGCGCAGACCTTTCCGAGCATGAGCTGCATTTATTGGCTGTGAACACTCCAAACCAGGAAGTTTGGGCAGCCATCTTGTGCTCGGTACACCGAGGCACAAAAGAAGCAGAAAAACAAATGTGTAGAATGCAAAAAAGGGGTAGGGTAGAAACACCCTCACCCCCTAGGGCTGTCAGGTGGTCCCACAAGGATATTAACACATTTAAACGTTATCTGCTAATAGAATTAGCATTTAGAAAACCTTTGAAAATTATTGAAAAAAAACATAGGTTTCACGCCTGATATAGTTAGGAATTAGCATTTAAAAAACCTTGCAAATTCACTGAAAAAAACATAGATTTCAGGCCTTATATAGTTAGGAATTAGCATTTAAAAAACTTTGCAAATTCACTGAAAAAACCATAGGTTTCAGGCCTTATATAGTTAGGAATTAGCATTTAAAAAACCTTGCAAATTCACTGAAAAAACCATAGGTTTCAGGCCTTATATAGTTAGGAATTAGCATATAAAAAACCTTTGAAATTCACTGAAAAAAACCATAGGTGTTAGGCCTTATATAGTTAGGAATTAGCATTTAAAAAAACTATTGAAATTACTCCTATAGAGTTAGTTGTACTAACTATATTTCGTGCACCCGCAATCCACTGCTGATGATGTCACATATTACATCATTCATGACATGGTCAGTGACATCACTGATGACATCTCTGTTGGATTTCCTTTCTCCTGGAAACCCGATCCCACGGCTGCACACGTCCTACAAGCACAATTGAACTCCGACTTCCAGGTAAAGTTATTTTACAAAAGTAAATAATAGGATGGCCAAAGCGTTCCTTCAGTATACAAATATAGAACAACGCGTTTCGGCGAGTTGCCTTCTACAGGGTCATATATATTGTCCAACATGTCCTAAGCTTAAGGACGCCACTCCACGGAGATTTGTTCAACATTAACTTTTATTTACCAAGACCAGCATATATCATTCAGAGTTAAATTCTATTGTCCCTTCCAAAACAGGACGTAGTGGTTGGACTGTGCATATGTCATGAACATGGTGAAAGGACTATGAAGTAAACAAATATTTATTACACAGTGGTTGCCCTCTTGAAATACATCAGTAGAAATCCACAGTGTATTGAAAAGTAGTCAAACTCACTTTTAATGGCAACTCGAAGGACATACAAAAAATTCTGGTCGATAACTGGGACATTTTGTCTAATGATCCAGTAATTGGCAATACCATTCCTGACAGACCGAGAATCACATACAGGAAGGGAAGCAGTCTTAGAGACACACTGGTATGGAGCGACATTACGACTATAGAACAGACCAAGGGACACAATTTTTAAGGTTTCTTTCCTTGCCGCCACTGCAAGGCCTGCTGGAATAGCCGCATGGTAAAGGAATATTTCACCCCAGGTACGAATGCCAATAGGGTGATACGACAATTCCTCACTTGCTGCTTCCTTTGTAGTGTGCATCCTTGAATGTCGTTGCAGTTTCAGATGTGTTTCAGATATGTTGGTAGCACAACTCTCATGGCCAAGAAGAGGGTTCTTGAACACACGAGGGCCATAATCAACATGAGACCAATATTATCCCATTACAAGACATTTTAATATACAGTTTTTCTCTGTCAGCTCTAAACTCAGGTAATTTGCTATTGCACAAATACTCACGGATGTCAGAGGCAGCAATAGGGTACTCAAACTAAGAAAGAGGCAATCAAGACACATTGTAGACCTGGGTTCCAAATACCCAGGTGGACATAACATTGAAGAAGAAATGGGTACTCAGCTGCATGATGACTGATCATACTTCTCTGTACATAAGAGATGTCACTTAATTTTTGTTTATCATTGCATTGTCTTTAATTCTTTACTTATCTTCTATCCGTAGGTGCATCTTTCTTTGTTCCCACAATGTCTTTCTGATGTATACATCTCTATATATATCTTTCCCTATTGTCCTTCAGTTCTCTGACACCTGATTTCATGCATGTGGTTTGCCTCAGATCTGCTATCTTGCCTGTCTTTGCTTCTTAAAAACACCGACAATACTGATTCATGTTGTTGCTTGTATTTGTCTGTTTTTACCGAAGGAAAGGAAGGGACCCATCGCACCCTGCTGGATTCTTAGTTTGGGCTACCTACCCTTTTCTTCATGGAGCATCCATCTGGTGTTCTTCGTTATCACCGATAAGAAACTTCTATCATATTATGATTTTTGTCGTTGAACTTTTTCCTCTTTTCATGTCTTTAAGTGGTTTTTCATTTTATAATCATTGACCACAATGTTCCATGATAGAGGTGTGTCTCTGTGCATAGACACTTCACCATCCTTCATGAGGGGTCACATCAGCACATTGGAGATGGATTCCACACTCACAATCTTGGTTAACCTGTGGATGTAAGACACTATGTCTATACAACCTGTGGGTAGACCCCTAGTACCCAGACAGACTGGTAATCCACTTGAGGCATACACACAACTGACATTAGGTATTTACAATCCTGATACTGTGCCCAAGGAACGTGAGATCACTATGAGCTAGTACGTTCACATAACCCATCCCAACACGTGACCAGTGGGGAGATTGCTGATAACATGCTATTCTGTGTAGTTTAAATTATAATCTAATAATATTAGAATTCGTCTCTTGACGAGCTACAGCATGCATGGGTTCGACAACTTTTCAATAGACTGTGGATTTCCACCAATGTATTTCAAGATGGCTACATTCGTTGTATCCCGAGCAAAGATAGAGTTACAAATGTTTACTAGTCAAAGTCCAACAAAGGGTTCAAGTCCACACGTTTACTTTTTCTTCTTCTTTTATTATTTCACAGCAGCATCCATGTGGATCCTAGCCAACACGTGTTTCATCTTAAAAGCGGTATACGCAAAGGACTTCCTTAGGTCAAATCCAATATGCTATATTCTTACGCTGCAATCAAAAATCCGATCATATAATAAATAGTCATGTAAAGTAAGTAAAATTCTCCAAAATATTAGGTTCAAGTTCGGTTAGGCGCTCCAATATAAACAACAATACCACCCCACGTAAGGGGCTAGGTCTCAAGGTCCTGAGATCATATACGTAGCAGTAAGCGAGCATCAACACGAACCCTTCGTTGGACTTTGACTAGTAAACATTTGTAACCCTTTCTTTGCTCGGGATACAACAAATGTAACTATATTGAGGTTCCGTGAGAATCGTAATGGCGTTTTCGACTCGTTCGAATATGGACGAGTTTGGTATCTACGAACCGCAAATGACGAGTTTAGTAGGTGTACGCGTTTTCGCTACACTACTATGTACCGTTCGTCTTATTCGTGGTTTTCTTCATCTGAACCCACGGGTTCCATTTTAGATACGGCATCCATTTTGTCTCTAGCCCTCAAGTAGCCAGCGAACGGACACTGTCCGCTTCGTGACCCTGTGATTCCCAAGCTCTTGCGGAAGACACGAGTTCCTTTGAGGGTGACTTTATGATGAGGGGGATGATACGGCAAAGGCAGATGACTCCGCTCGAAGCGCATCTTGCCGGCCGGTCTATTGTTTCAGCCGTGCATACATTTGGCACGAATCCTTTGATCCTGCAATCATGCTTCCGATGTTGCCCCCACACCCTTTACTAACTATTCTCTGTCTTCCTTGCACCTGTTTCTGTCTCTTCTCTTAGCTTGGTTTTACAGCCCAATGCAATGTGCTTAATGATGGGATAGCGTACTTTTACAGTTGGGAACCGGCGATGTTACTGTAATTATGTTCCGGGCTTCTGAAACATGAATGCGACCCTTTTGTCATTTACTGTGGGAACTGAGTTGTAATCTTTTGTTCGTATGTTATGCAATGGCGAAAAGGTGTATAAAAGGAGCGACCGACTTAGTGGAAATCGAAGCAGTCTCTCAGAACCTACATGCTATGTACTTCTTGCGATTTCTGTATCCCTGCAGTAATAAAACTCAGATCTTTGACGCCGAAGGAAGTGTCCCGTGTCTCTGTGTTTTGTACGCCGGAACAGGTAACCCACGAAGGTTTCAGGTGTTGTGCCCTGGCACCGCTGGGCCTTAGAAAAAGCCCAGTCCTTCAGTTGGCGCCCAACGTGGGGCGACATCAGCGGTACCGGTCCAAAGCCCGACGCTCGTGAGGAACTTCGTGTGAAATCTCCGAGGGAAGGTGCACCCCGCTTCATCGATCCTGTTGTCGAAATAAGTGGCCCGAAGACTTTTCCCGCGAAGATTCCCGCCTCCAGACGGCTGCGACGGACTGATGCCCTGACTGTCGACCTGTTTTGGCGCCTGGCGTAGACCTTTGTACAGCGAGACGATAGACGGGCCTTCCTGGTGACGCCATTGTTCTTTGAGTTAAGTATTTGTGGGTCGCTCCCAGTCCTTAGTTGTTGGTTCCTTTTTGGGACATTTGCTTTGTTGTCGAAACTTGGTTGTTTGCATGGTTCCATTGCATTTGTGGTTCTTAGTTGTTGGTTCTTAGTTGTTGGGTTTTATTTGACGATTACAATTGCCAAAAACCGAGGGTCTTGCATTTTTGCGAGGACACCGTCATTCGATAAACCCTTGAAGTTTGTAAGACGGTTAGTGTGCACGATGCCTGGCCGTAGTCCTTTGTTTGGTTTCTTTACATGCCGCGGTTCGGATTCCCGACTAGAGGACTCATGTCCGATACCTCCGGTTGGAACTCCAATTTATGAGCTCTATAGTCGCCTCGGAGTAGGTCCTATCGTATATAATGATTTCTGGATCCGTTACACTAAAAATGATGGTGTGCTTAGTTGGCCACCTCATGGAAGTTTCGAAACTGCAATTTTAGATAATCTTGAAGCCAAATTGTTTAAAAAGAAAGCTAGGCCGGCCATGTTTGATTCCTTTCGGTTATGGCGCAAAGAGGCCAAGCAGAAAGAAATCAAACAGATTAAGAAAAATAAGAGGGAAGGTATCATTACGGTGATGCAAAATGCTGAACAGTTTCAGCGAGACAAAGAAGAGAAGGAAAAGGAAGTATTCGCTAGATTGCATCATATGGCGGTGGATAAATGTTATCCGGTTCTACCGTCGAGTTCTGATAAAAAGGGAGAAGAAGCGGTAGAGGACCCTTTGCTGTCCTATCTACTGAAATCACCACCTCCATATGCACAGGATACTACAGTCCCTGTGGTCCCTCCTGTTCCTCAACCTGTTGTTCCGGCAGCTGCTGGTCAGCCTGCCGTTGGTCCTGTCCTTCCGAATCCCCTTGTTCCTCAAGTTGTTCCTGCTCCCTTAGCTGCTCTTCTTCCTACTGCTCCATTACCTGTACCTACTCAGTCTATTGTTCCAGCTACTTCTGCTGCCTTGGCTACTCCTACTGCTCCTACGTTTAGCCCTCATGTTGTTGCCCCTTTACTTTTCTCCTCTTCTCCTTCTGTTCGTAGTCGTATACCTAATGCTGTTGCTAATCTCTATTCTCCACTTTCCGGACCATTACTTGGGTCCGATGTCTCTGATGTCTCTCAGAGACGAAGTCAAATTCCTAGTGGTAGGGAGAGTGAGACGCTAGTAACTATGGCGCGCAAATGGATTAGACACCCTGCTAAATATGCTCCGCGTGTAGTTTACGAGACGTTCTCTCAGTTTAATGAGCCCACACAAAGATTTGTGTTCGAGGAAATGTGCAAATCCTTGAAGGAGGAGTGCGACGATGATGAATTAGACAATGTACCGTCAGAAATTACTGAACTTCGGAATCAGTTTTCGAGCGGTATGATTATAGGTGGTAATGTACGACGTGCATTAGAGCGTTTGTTATCTTTCCGACCTAAAGTACAACCTCGAGCATTGTTTAATGATGAAACTGAGGAGTGGATGGCACAACCTGGTCAGTCTCCTATGCGGGAAGTTCCTCCAGTTTGGATGCCAGGTGATGCTAATGCCGTACCTATTGTTCCGCCACACTTCCAGAGAGTTTGGATACACCTCCCATGGAAGCGATCAGAAGTTTTGCAGGTGAAGCAAACTTCGCCTGATCCACGTAAAAATCCGGCAGGTTATTATAAGGAGTTATCTCAGCTAGTGGATGCTACTATTATGAACCTCGCATATATAGACATGTTGTTTGGTAATGCCTCAACCAATTTGGGCAAAAATCCGACAAGAAAATCACGCAGCCGAGTTAGGCGATGATTGGGCTGCTCTTGTGGCGGCTGACGGATGACAAGTTGGTGGGGCTAAGCCCGAACAGCTCATTACTGATCTGCCCCAAAGAATAATTACACTTATGAAGACGCTTATGCCAGCAATGAGAGTTAACTGGGATAAATTGTCTGCGTGCAAGCAAAAGAAAGACGAGAGTGTCTCCGATTTCTTTACCAGATTAGAAGAGGCATTTATCGATCATAGTGGTCAGGATATGAGTACTGAGGGAGGTCAGCGACTGTTCGTTGACAAATTTGAATCGAATTTGTTGCCTGAACTCAGCAACAAACTGAAAAATTCCGAAAGTTCGTGGGCTGTTTCTACCACTGCCCAAATATTAGCTACGGCTCAATATTTTGAAAACAGAGAAAAAGAAGAAAGTGATCGTGTAGATAAGAAAACGAAGGAGCTTAAAACTAAGGTTTTGTTGCAGCAAGCGTATCCTCCGCGCTCGAATCAAAATGATTCGCAACAGCAAAATCGATCGCAATCACAGTCTTCTAGGATGCAGACGCGTACTGACTCCTCTACACCAAGATCTATGCTTGGGTATAATCAATGTGCGTATTGTAGGGTTGAGGGCCATCTGAAGTTTAATTGTCCTGCTCTACGAGACCGAAATACTGGCGTTTCGGCCCGAGGCGGTCGTGGTGGTCCTCAGCAGGCATCTCGAGGTAGAGGTCGTGGTACTTTTCAAAATCAGAATGATCGTTCTACGTCCTCGTCGGACTCGAACAATTGCTTTGATCAGCGCGATTCATCGTCCGGTAGATCTGCACAGTATCATGTAGATGATTATTACGTCGAGCATGACATCGATGCGGATGGTAATTACTAGGACAGCCACAGACAAAGAGAGGGAGTAGTATCAGTTCCGGTTGATCAGAGAGGGCCTTACGTCGCAGTTGCCCCATCGGGCGTAGTTGAGCCTTTTCTGTTGGACACTGGTGCAGCGAAAAGTTCCATCATGCATTCGAAACTCCCTGGCGCACCAATGTCTGGCTTAACAAATGTTTCCGTTGGATTCTCTGGCGCCTCCGTTAGCAATCCGGTTTCTAGCCCTTTGCCCCTTACAACTGGGCTTCGGGAGCTAGAAGCTCCTTTGATTTTAACTACTGGTTGTGGTGAGAATCTTTTGGGCCTGGATTTGTTGAAGCGGTTATATGCGACTTTGTATTGTTCCCCTGCGGGAGTGGAGCTTGCATTAGGTCAGAGAGTGATCTCTCCTATGTACTTGTCAACCGATAAGCTCCCACCGGAATTGAGTTCTCTTCCTGAGTCTTTGTGGGCAAAAGGTCCCAATGATGTGGGCCTGCTGGACATATCACCTTATGTCGTCCAATTGAAATCGAATGTGAGATTACCACGTATTCCCCAGTATCGTATCTCTCTTGATGGTGAGCGAGCGCTATTAGCGATCATTTATGATTTGATCAAAAAGGATGTTATTGAAGAAACTCGGGGTAATGTGTGTAACAGTCCTGTGTTACCATTTTAAAACGAACTGATCCATCCAAGCCTCCTGTGTACCGTTTTGTTATTGATTTGAGAGAGGTAAATAAAATTGTAATTCCACAATTTCCTGTGGTGCCTGACATTACGGCTTTGCTGACTCTGATTCCAGCCTCTGCCTGTTGGTTCTCGGTAATCGATTTGAAGAATGCTTTCTTTAGCATTCCGATTGCTGAGGAAAGCAGAGACCTATTCGGCTTCTCATTAGGTGGTCGCAGCTTCAGGCTTAAACGCGCTCCTCAGGGCTACTGTGAGAGTCCATCAATCTACAGTCAAGCTCTTAAGAGTCAACTTGATGCGTTTGTGTTACCGGCAGGTGCGGCCTTGATCCAATACGTTGATGATCTGCTAGTGGCTGCTGACACTAAAGAAATTTGCAAAACTGCTACAGTATCGTTGTTACAGCATCTATGTGACTTGCATCACAAGGTGTCACCTTCTAAGCTACAATATTGTTGTCAAGAAGTAACCTATCTAGGTCACTTATTGTCAAAGGAGGGAAGAAGGTTGACCCCAGAAAGAATTGCAGCAATTGCCCGAATGACTGTGCCAACAACTCAGAGAGATGTGCGTGCCTTTCTAGGTATTACGTCATACTGCAGGCAATGGATTCCAAATTTTTCATTGCTAGCGAAGCCATTGGTAGCTCTCACGTGCAAGGATGTTCGGACTCCTTTACCATGGACTGAAGAGTGTCAGAAAAGTTTTTCTGAATTGCGTGATGCGTTGTGTTCGGCTCCTGTGCTAGGTACTCCTGACTACAGTAAGCCGTTTACACTATACGTTCACGAGAGAGAAGGTTGTGCATTGAGTGTCTTGACGCAACAATTTGGCGGTAAGCAGCGTCCATGTGCATATTTTTCCTCGACCTTGGACCCAGTAGCTCGGGCATTGCCGAGTTGTCTAAGAGCGACAGCGGCAGCTGCGGTGTCCATCCGGCAATCTGCAGGACTGGTCATGGATAATATGCTTACGGTAATGGTTCCGCATGCAGTTGACACTCTTTTGAATCGGACAAAGACTCAACATCTGACGAGTGAAAGGTTGTCTGGTTATGAGTTGACGCTTTTGGCAAGTCATATACAGATCAAGCGCTGTAATGTGCTAAATCCGGCGACATTGTTGCCGACTGATATGGAATCAGATGATGTACCACCACATGATTGCTATTTACGAACTGAAGAAGAAACGAAGGGTCGTGTTGACCTAAAAAACACATTTATAACCAAGGGATACCAGTAGGTCACAAGAAAATAAAGTAAACTGTTAAAGCATGTGTTGATTCGGGAACAGTCACCATTCCAATTTCAGATGGTAGGTGGTGGCCATCAAATGATTCCCATCAGATACCCGTCCTGTGCCGCCCTACATCATTTGGGATCCTTCACCAGAAGGAAAAGTTGTTTAATCACTGAGGATTAGGTGAACTGTAACCTAATCAAGTGGGAGAAACTCAAATGTGATAGTTTATGTGCATGGCATAAGGAGGGTAAAAAATATATTATTGTTGCAGTGCATAAAATGTGTTAAAGTGATAACAGTGAGTGATTTAAGATTGGGTTGTAGAAATGGAAGAAACAATTTAATAGTATCCTATCCACACCCAACATTAAAAACAGTGCATGGTAGTATTAAACATATAAATTCCCAGATATATTGAAGGTCAACATGTTTCTGCGGTAGTTGGAGTCTCGAGATCTCCTCCAGCTTCGTCAGGACCTTATGTCAATGCTACTGCATGATGTGAGTCAAAATGAAAAGTGAAAAATAATTGTCACCTGAAATTCGCCTGCTCAGACCATCATTCCGAGTGACCAAGGAGGTGAAACAAAAGAAAACACACAGTTAGAGTCAACAGTTTACTACACATATATTTAGAATGTGTCTTGTTAGATGATGCTAATAGATATCGGTCAATTTAGTCTCAATAAGTAAACTATATAATGTCATTACCCAATTCAGTGTGGGATACATGACAAGGATACATTTATCCTACTACTCACCCAAAATGTGGGGAATGTACACTCCACCTCACCTGGCTACAGCTCAGGTAAAACGGAGCACCGCTCTAGAGAAGAAAGAGGAGGGGAGAAAATGAAGGAGGAAAGACGCTTCACTATCATCATTGCATCTGTGTTGGTAGTATGGTAATTAGAGACAATTTCTCAACCAAACTATCTACACCTTTAGTTTGTTATTTATGAGTGTATTGATCCATTGTAAGTGATATGTAGCTGATGTGTACAGTCCTTTTCATGCTTATCATTAATGTACTTTGATTTGAACTAAGGAATAGTCTCCCCCTTTAGGATGATATGTTGTACAACATCACCACGCTGCCTCAAAGGTCGTATCGCATCTATTTTTGAAAGTTTTTTTAAAACGTGGCCACTGGTCGATGTCTAGGAACGACTAGTCAATGTGAAAAGGTAAAGTATTGCAATGCAAAGCGGTTCTCTAAATCAAAAAAACGCTTCGCAAATGGTAAAGTATCGCCATGCAAAGCGGCTCTCTAAACCAAGACAAGTTGTAGAGGAAAAGAACAGGAACAAGTGTCAAACCAATAAAACGCTTCGCAACTGGTAAAATATTGAAATGCAAAGCGGCTCGGTAATCGATTTGAAGAATGCTTTCTTTAGCATTCCGATTGCTGAGGAAAGCAGAGACCTATTCGGCTTCTCATTAGGTGGTCGCAGCTTCAGGTTTAAACGCGCTCCTCAGGGCTACTGTGAGGGTGAGAGTCCATCAATCTACAGTCAAGCTCTTAAGAGTCAACTTGATGCGTTTGTGTTACCGGCTGGTGCGGCCTTGATCCAATACGTTGATGATCTGCTAGTGGCTGCTGACACTAAAGAAATTTGCAAAACTGCTACAGTATCGTTGTTACAGCATCTATGTGACTTGCATCACAAGGTGTCACCTTCTAAGCTACAATATTGTTGTCAAGAAGTAACCTATCTAGGTCACTTATTGTCACTTATTGTCAAAGGAGGGAAGAAGGTTGACCCCAGAAAGAATTGCAGCAATTGCCCGAAGGACTGTGCCAACAACTCAGAGAGATGTGCGTGCCTTTCTAGGTATTACGTCATACTGCAGGCAATGGATTCCAAATTTTTCATTGCTAGCGAAGCCATTGGTAGCTCTCACGTGCAAGGATGTTCCGACTCCTTTACCATGGACTGAAGAGTGTCAGAAAAGTTTTTCTGAATTGCGTGATGCATTGTGTTCGCTCCTGTGCTAGGTACTCCTGACTACAGTAAGCCATTTACACTATACGTTCACGAGAGAGAAGGTTGTGCGTTGAGTGTCTTGACGCAACAATTTGGCGGTAAGCAGCGTCCATGTGCATATTTTTCCTCGACCTTGGACCCAGTAGCTAGAGCATTGCCGAGTTGTCTAAGAGCGACAGCGGCAGCTGCGGTGTCAATCCGGCAATCTGCAGGACTGGTCATGGATAATATGCTTACGGTAATGGTTCCGCATGCAGTTGACACTCTTTTGAATCGGACAAAGACTCAACATCTGACGAGTGCAAGGTTGTCTGGTTATGAGTTGACGCTTTTGGCAAGTCATATACAGATCAAGCGCTGTAATGTGCTAAATCCGGCGACATTGTTGCCGACTAATTTGGAATCAGATGATGTACCACCACATGATTGTTATTTACGAACTGAAGAAGAAACGAAGGGTCGTGTTGACCTAAAAAACACCCCATTGGCAGATCCCGATGGTACTTTGTATGTTGATGGTTCGTGCTTTAAGTTGCCGAATGGTGATGTGACGACTGCGTATGCTGTGGTGACGTTGAGTACGGTTGTGGAAACTGCGAGATTGAGTCAGAATTCGGCTCAAGCGGTAGAGTTGATTGCGTTAACGAGAGCGTGTGTTTTGTCTAAGGGAAAGCGAGTGAATGTGTTTACAGATAGTCAGTATGCTTTTGGTGTTGCACATAGCTTTGGTCGATTGTGGAGAGAAAGAGGATTTATGACATCGCATGGTACAAAGATCCAACACGGACAGCTCGTGAACGATCTTTTAGATGCACTCACATTGCCTAAGCAGGTGGCAATCATTAAATGCAGCGCGCACCGAAAGGTTACGGATGATGTTGGTCATGGTAATGCGTTTGCGGATGAGATTGCTAAGGAAACAGCCAAGAATCTTGCAACCCGAATGTACGTTACGAGTTCAGTGAGATGGCCGGCAGAGACTGGTATGTGTGAGGACACTGTTGAGAGTTTTAAAGCGATTCAGAATGAGGCCACTGAAACTGAAAAGACTAAGTGGAAAGAAAGCACAGGGAGGTTAGACACGCATGGATGTTGGGTTGATTTGTCAGAATGTCAGAGGTGGATGTTACCAGATGCATATGTACTAGCCGTTGTGACTATGGCTCACGGCTTGTCACATATTAGCGCGAAAGGTATATGTAAGTTGTTATCTCCTGTATGGAAGAATGATGGTATTGCCAAGTGTGCTGAGAGGGTTGGTAAAAAATTGTATGGTATGTATGATGTATAATCCTGGCAAGGGCACCCCCACTCCACCTGGCCATTTTGCTCCTCCTACATGTCCCTTTGAGGTTATCCAACTGGACTTCATCCATATGGAGAGATGCAATAATCTGAAGTACGTTTTAGTTGTGGTTTGCGCATTCTCCAGATGGATTGAGGCCTATCCTCTTAAAGATAATACTGCCCTGCCCACAGCGAAAGTCCTACTAAAGGAATACTTTCCTCGGTATGGAATGCCATGGATTGTATGGTCAGATAACGGAAGTGAGTTTGTGGGGAGTGTGATGAAGAGTGTGTGTAAGGGCCTTGGAATTCGACAAAAATTCCATAGCGCCAATCATCCCCAGTCAGCAGGTTTAGTGGAAGGGTACAATGGCACCCTGAAACTGAAACTTGCTAAGATTCAAGCGACGACTGGTCTGTCATGGCCTGATGCCTTGCCTCTAGCTCTCTTGTCGACCAGGGCGACTCTACACTCTCGAGTAGGGCTTAGCCCATATGAGATTGTGTTCGGCCGTCCTGCGAACATCTGGGGAGTCCCGAGGCCCAAGAACTTTGATAGTCTTGAATATCCAATGTTAATTGATTATCTTTATGATCTGACTGCTAAACTGAGGTTAATTCATCAACAGGTCTTTGAAGCTCTACCGGCACAAACAGAGGGTCCTGGACATCGGCTCCAACCGGGTGACTGGGTCGTCACCCGCAACTTTGGCAGAAAACGTAGCTTGGAGCCGAGATTCGTTGGTCCATTCCAAGTTCTGCTAGCAACAAGGACTGCAGTTCGGTTGGAAGGCAAAAAGAATTGGGTACATGCCACCCACACCAAAAAGGTTCCGATTCCCCTGCCAGCAGATTCTAGGGTGAGGACTGGTATTGCCGCAACGGAAACTGAGACCCCAACACATTTTGTGCCGTTTAGTGATGCTCAACCTGTAGGAGACACTTCATTGCAGCCAGATACACTTGTTGAACCATCAGCATTGGAGAATTCAAGGCCTGAATTGTTATCAGAACGATCGAGTACTGGTTCGCAAGCTGACCAATTATTTGAAGAACAAATTTGTCCTGGAAGAAGTAGATATTTTCTTCGTTCTCATAACAAAGACTAATAAAAATCCCTTTTTGTTCTTTTTTCCCCTTTTTTGAATTCATATTACCCCCTTATTGTTGTTTCAGACATTATGAACAATTGCATCCTCTATTAATTCTTGAAGTCCTTTTTCATGTGTGTTCCTTTTTCCACAGCTAGGAGATTTGCATTAAACTTGAATGTTTGTTTGAGAAAACCTTTCATCCGGGTTGACCGTAAGGCCGTGCGGGTACTTCCTTCTGTTTAGCAGGTTCCTGACACTAGGTCGGTTACTTTTGTCGATTCCTGGGAACTCCTGGGAATTGATAATCGCTACTCAGAACGAAGTGCGTCAAGAACGTTACGGACGGTTTTTAGAGGATGGAGTTCTCTAAGCTGTCGGAAGTAGAGAGGATGTCAGCGTCAAGATCTACGCTTCATAAGGTTATCCGAACCAAATGTTTTCTGTTTCAGTTATTTTTGTTATTCCTGACTGTTTCTATGCTGCTAGTGGGTGGAGTGTATTTTGGAATACAGTTGTTATTGCCTTCCGCTTCACCTATTTCTCCTTCTCCTGCACTAAATTCTATTCCCACTATTTCTCCACATTCCTTTCATCTTCTACCCCAACATGAACAGGTTAGACGTGCGGAATTTATGAACAACTCCTTTGTCCAACTCCTACATCAGCATCAGTTGGTGATTAATACTACTAACTGTTGGGTGTGTGGGTTAATGCCACATACCATGGATAAGGGTATTCCGTATTTGGTTCTTCCTTACAGTTCCCAGGGGTCAGCTCGAGCATTCCAAACTATGTTTCGCAGTGCACTAGATTCCTACCCCCATCGAGAGCCACGCTCTGCAGACCTTGGTCCCGGCCCGTACCACAAGCCTTTGGCAAGGGCGATTGTTGACTTAGATAGAGATATTTTTGATGCATCGCTTATTCCAGAGGAAGAGGTGCGAGCATACAAGGATCTGAGTGAGGCTGAGTATAGTATATCAGTGGGTGATAGACAGCTTAAAAGCTCATCTCCGATCTGGATCGTACCCCACCTTGGTAATTTCTGCTTGCAAGGACTTGGTCGAAATCCGCGAGCTCAACTTGGGAAGAGTGCTTGCACTGAAACGTATGTTTTACCAATGCTCTCTTCCCCTGTTTTCCTGACTGTCAAGGGTACATACTTTGTATGTTACGATCGCGCATATACATGGTTGCCCCGTGACTTCTCGGGCACCTGTTATATTGCGAATCTTTTGCCACCAACTTTCACAGTTGCCTCGGACTATCACAAGACTAGAGTTGTGAGAGGCGTAATTAGCAAAGAGGACACTGCCGGTCAAGAAGCAGGAGATTACTTTAAGGGTTTCCTGCCGTTTTGGGGACCTATGGTTAATAGTAGGAACCTGAGACAGTTGACTTGTGTGGTTGAATCGACTGCTAATATAACTGCAAGTGCTCTTGGTAATTTGACAGCAGAGCTTCAGGCGGATAGACTTATGACGTTACAAAACCGTATGGTTTTAGACGTTGTACTCGCAGATAGAGGTGGTGTGTGCAAGGTGATCCATTCGAGTTGCTGTATTTTCATTCCTGATAACGCTCCATTTGTATATAAAGCCATCTCGAAGTTGCATAAAATCTCCGAGTCCATACACGTGGACGTAGGTGATTGGACGCTACTAGGATGGTTTTGGGGCCTAATGTCGGCGTGGGGTTGGAAGATTCTGATGATCATCGGGGTTGTTGTGACGTTCCTATTCACGTGCTGTCTTTGTGTACAGTGTGGTCCTGCCTTATGTGGCCTTTGTGCTACAACGTGTTTAAGACGGCCATCTGTTATCAAGGAAGCATTGATGGATAGAATAATGTTGCAGCAACATCTGAACGATCTGATGAATATCGAGATCGATTCCGATATCGACTAGTGCTTGCCTACATGAGGGCAAAAGGAGCGTCTGAGGTTCCGTGAGAATCGTAATGGCGTTTTCGACTCGTTCGAATATGGACGAGTTTGGTATCTACGAACCGCAAATGACGAGTTTAGTAGGTGTACGCGTTTTCGCTACACTACTATGTACCGTTCGTCTTATTCGTGGTTTTCTTCATCTGAACCCACGGGTTCCATTTTAGATACGGCATCCATTTTGTCTCTTGCCCTCAAGTAGCCAGCGAACGGACACTGTCCGCTTCGTGACCCTGGGATTCCCAAGCTCTTGCGGAAGACACGTGTTCCTTTGAGGGTGACTTTATGATGAGGGGGATGATACGGCAAAGGCAGATGACTCCGCTCGAAGCGCATCTTGCCGGCCGG
Organism: Lissotriton vulgaris; assembly: GCF_964263255.1. Lineage (NCBI taxonomy): Eukaryota > Metazoa > Chordata > Amphibia > Caudata > Salamandridae > Lissotriton > Lissotriton vulgaris. Next base: position 454,150,565 of record NC_141693.1, on the reverse strand, counting down.
TCTATTGTTTCAGCCGTGCATACATTTGGCACGAATCCTTTGATCCTGCAATCATGCTTCCGATGTTGCCCCTACACCCTTTACTAACTATTCTCTGTCTTCCTTGCACCTGTTTCTGTCTCTTCTCTTAGCTTGGTTTTACAGCCCAATGGAATGTGCTTAATGATGGGATAGCGTACTTTTACAGTTGGGAACCGGCGATGTTACTGTAATTATGTTCCGGGCTTCTGAAACATGAATGCGACCCTTTTGTCATTTACTGTGGGAACTGAGTTGTAATCTTTTGTTCGAATGTTATGCAATGGCGAAAAGGTGTATAAAAGGAGCGACCCACTTAGTGGAAATCGAAGCAGTCTCTCAGAACCTACACGCTGTGTACTTCTTGCGATTTCTGTATCCCTGCAGTAATAAAACTCAGATCTTTGACGCCGAAGGAAGTGTCCTGTGTCTCTGTGTTTTGTACGCCGGAACAGGTAACCCACGAAGGTTTCAGGTGTTGTGCCCTGGCACCGCTGGGCCTTAGAAAAAGCCCAGTCCTTCAGTATTGATGTGGATGCTTTCTACATTAATGGTGACGGTTGGATAGACGTCACCCTTATCCCTGGGAGCAGCTTGATACTTTTTGAAATCACTAATCACAACTGAGTGCAAGCCTATAGCCAACCATTGCTTTCTTGCTTTGATTTATTTCAAGATGGCAACCACTGTGTAATACATATGTGTTTACTTCGTAGTCCTTTCACCATGTTCATAAAATATGCACAGTTCTAACACTATGTCCTGTTTTGTCTATTTATTGACTCTTTTCCTTAACCTCACTGTGTTATCAAGACCTCTGGTCAGTTGAAACGCCTTACAATAGATTTATGATGTAATGAACCTTTTTTGCATCTACCCTCTTGTCTGAGAGCGTGCTACATTGGTGTGTCGGGGATATATCTATGGGGGAGGTGCGTGGCCCCTGCCCATTAATGAAGAAAGTCCCGTGGAGGTGGCAGTCCCTGGGGCTTGGGGGGGCCTGCAAGACTCCCTGCCCACTAATGAAGAAAGCCCAGTGGGGGTGGATGTCTCCAGGGGTTGGGGGCCACAAGGCCCCTGCCCATTAATGTAGAAAGCCCAGGGGAGGTGGTGGTCTCCGGGGCATGGGGGGACGCAAGGCCCTCTTCCCTAATTAATAAACCCCAAGGAGGTGGCAGTCCCCAGGGCTGAGGGGGCCTATGAGGCCTCCGCATATATATGACACATTGCCCCTGGGACGTAGCCCACCCGGGGTCTCAAAGAAACGAAGCTCGCTTAGTTTTTTTTCAGCCGGATTCGTGCACCCAGCATAAATCCGGACGATTTATTTTTTTTAAGCTTTTTGCTGCCCTTAGGGGTCATGTGGGACCCCCTGGGCAGGCCTAGGGGTTCAGGGTGTTTCTACCCTGCCCCCTTTTCTTGTTTTTATCCTTTTTTCACCTTTTTTCTTCTGACTTTGTACCGAGTCCCACAATGGCTGCCAACACCTCCTGGTTTGGAGTGTTGACAGCCAATCAAAATTAAGCTCGTGAACAGGAGAGTTTGCGAATCCTCCTCGGTCACCAGATATATCGATATTATTTATTTTTTAATTTCTCAGGAACTACTGAATGGATTTACACCATTTAATAATAAGGTCACATTTTCTGAACCAAGAGCTACCTTTTTGCCAAATTTGTTGTAATTCCGTTCAGCAGTTCGGGCTGCTGCTTTGTCTAAAGTTTTCTATGCTATGGAAATTAACATGGAGAAAACACGTTTTGGGACCTCCATTTTTTCTCAGCCCCTGCTTGACGAACCACCCCAAAACTTTCAAGACAGGAGCCGACCTGATCGATTCATTCGTTTTGAAATTTTCGAGAAGATTCTTCAAACGGCGCCAAACATATTAGCAAAAGAAAAAAAAATGTCCTATGGAAACTAAGATCTAACTCATCATAATTTCTTTCCATTGCTCAGCTATGGGGCGCTTCCTCATTCCACTAGCTTCTTCACAATCCAACGCCATACCCTCAGCTCCAGCCCAACTAATTACATCCCGATTCTAGCTTTCAACCTTGGGTAAATATACTGATTTCCACTCTAAAGCTATTCTCCATTTGGACAGTCATAAAGATAAATCAATTAACCTATTCCCAACTTTATGCTTATGTGAGCGAGGGAAGAGTTCCAGCCGACACACCTTTGCCATGAGAGACAGTTCTCTTCCAAAAACCTCTTTAAGTCTGACAATAACTGCTTTCCAATAGGGGCGTAAATGCCGACAATCCCATGTCATATGTATAAAGTCTGCATCGACATGGGCACATCTTGGACACCTCTGCGTGTCCCCTCCACAGGTGACATTAAGACGAGAGGAGTCATATAGGCCATATGTATGAAGTTGAATTGTATGTATTTTAGCCGCGTGTTACGAGAGATCTATTTAGGGGACTGTAATATCTTGCCCCATTCAACGTCTGTAAGCTCTTCCCCCCCAATCCTTACCCATCTCTCCTTCAAGCCGCTTAAGGGGTCTAGGGACAAAGTGAGTTAGGTAACATAAAACCACTTCACCTGATGTCCGGCTGTAACCAGAGTGATCAGTGCATGCAAGATTGGATGTGTCTCAGGCTCCTCCCTTCATGTGCCCCCCACTTGCCCAAAGGTACAACTCAGAGCCTCCTAGCATAAAAACTGGCCCTTGGTCAGCCCACAGCTGTCCACCAGTTCTTCGAAGGGGATTAGGGTTTTCTCTAGGTAACAGTCTCCTACATTCTCCAGCCCAACTTCAGTCCAGGGGGCCAATTGATCTGCTGTGAAAGCGACATAGATGCTCCGTGTGGCAATCCCACCAGAGGTAGCATAGGTGAATATCTCGGGGCTCTTTTTACCTTGGTCAGGGAGCTTCCAAGCCTGTAGGGCTGTGGGCTGTGGCACAGAGTCATATGGGGTGGGAGTAGACGGGACTATACGTCTAGTCACCAGAAGGCTAGGGTGGCCAACAGGCTCTGTTAAGCAGGTACCCACCTCATTCACTCCCTCCAACCATTGTGCCAACCATTGCAATTGGGCAGCCAACATATAGAACTCAAAATTCGGCACCCCAGTCCTCCCTCAGCCATGGGTCGCTGAAGTGTCTTTAACAAGACTCTCTGGCACCCATCACCCCAAACCAGATCTCACAGTAAGGAATTCAGTGAGCGTAACCAACCTGGGGTCATCCGAACCAGCAAGTTAACAAAATAATACAAAAGCCGAGGTAACATAATCATTTTGGATAAAGAGATTTGGGCCATAATGGGAGTTGCAGGGTAAACCAGAATAGAAAACACGCCTTAAGAGATCTCAGTGCTTTGCCCAAGTTTCCTTCTCTTAAATCTTCAAGAGAATGATAAATATGAATACCCAGATGTTTAAATGTGTGGGGGGTCCAGTGTATGCCAGCAGGCAAGTCCTCAGGTCTAGGTAGTGGACCCACCACAGGGAACAGGTCGTCTCAGATTTGTTAACCCGAAGGCCTGATACTTGTTCAATGCTCTCCATGATCTGTATAGCCATGGCAGTACCGGTGACTGACTACCCCAGGTATATCAGCAGGTCGTCTGCATAAAGTGAAATATTATGCACTTGCGCACCCACTTTAAGACCCAATCCAACGCCTCCCAACTGGAATCTCTTGGTGCGTGACTCTATCACTAGAAAAAAACAAAATGGGCAAGAGCGGACAACCCTGCTCCGTGCCTCGGAAGATCTTATCCCGGTTAGAAATTGTTTAGCCCGTTTTGACACTTGCAGTTGGGCCGGCATAAAGAAGCCGTGCCCATTTCAACCAGTCATCCCCCAGACCCATACGCAGCATACCATCAAATAGGTACACCCAGCTGAACACATCAATAGCCATTTCCAGGTCGATCGACAATACTGCTGCCTGTCGGCTATGTAGAGCTTCCACTTGAGAGAGAATAGAGTAAAGTCTACGAGGATTATAGGAGGTGTTGCGGGTGGGAATAAACCCATTTTGAGCTAGGTGTATAAGTGATTTCATGTGGGAAAGCAGCCTACTCGCTAGGATCTTGCTAAGGATCTTAAAATCTAGATTAAGCATAGAGAGGGTCCTAAAATCCACAACTCCAGCATATATCTCTTTGGTATTAGTTAGGGGAATGACTAGCGCATCCCGAGTGGTATCAGGGAGTTCCCCCTTCTCAAATGCTGCAGCGTATAGGATTTCCAATTGCGGTGCCAGGTTAGTCACACATTTATCATAGAATTCTGCCGGGAGGCCATCAGGGCCAGGCGTTTTACCTGGTGCCACATCCACAATGGCAGCATAGATTTCTTGCAGTGTCACCAACTCATCTTATGTCTGTTGGTCTACGGTCCGAAGTAGAATTGGCTCCAAGAATTCACCGATAAGGCGTGGGCTAACTGCCGCCAGAGCGGCACATAGCCTCTCATAGCATTTCTCGAAGGAAGCAGTAATGTCTTCGGGATTATAATTTAGGCCACCTTAAAATATTTTACGTTTTTCAAAGAATAATACACTTGAACATGTTCTCTGTACTTTTCCATTGGAAGATTTTTGCCACAGTCTGGAGGTCAGTAGCCATGTGTGCATAGTTACTAGTGGTAACCTTACATTCATAAATACTGTTGTAGGAGGCTCCACCCCCTCATTTGTACACTCGGAAATGGTGAATAGAAAATAGGTGTACATCTAGATGTAGTAGTAATCCCACATGTGAGTAAATATGCATTTAGACATTTACCTTTGTAAATTCCCTAAGAACAGTGAAAAGCAGTACAAAATAAAAGGGGCCTTGAAAAACTGCCCTCCTACCTTAGGAATATATTGTGCTCTCTGTTTCAGACCACGGGATCCTATTTTAAATGCTGTTAATACCAAAGACGATTTTGGAGTTATCCATGGTGCTGAACCTCCGCAGTAAAAGACTGACCATTTTATACTCTGAGAGAATATTTTTGCAGAAAGATCATACCGAGATTCGCCAACTAGATGCATATTTAGTTGAAGTTGTTCAGTGAATATGAATAAAGACAGAAACTGAGAGTGCCAGCTGTGAGAAGGGCCAGACAGGGTGGGAAGGCCTTATCTGTAGTTGGCCCGACTCTATGGAACAAGCTTCCCCTTGAGCTGAGGCAATGTTCTGGACATCTGAACTTCAGGAAGAAGCTCAAAACATTCTTGTTTCAGAACTAATTTGCTGTCCACTGACTGCTTGACCATGCTTCTGGTGTTTTGGGCGCAGAGATACTCCGGAAGGAGTCGATTCAAGCGCGTTATAAACCCGCAAATAAAATAAATAAATAAAATAAATAAATAAATAAACTGTGCATCTTTTGTGCACTTCATTTGAGTGTTCTTTTATTCTAAGGAGTACTTTAAGGCCATTCAGTCTAAAGATGTTACTGCTGACTGGATAATTATCTCAATTGTGGGTGAAAATCCCTTATGCTATGTAGCATCGGCTTTCACATTCACACCACTTCTCCTGAGTTAAGAGTTAACTGCTTAACCAATGTACTAGCAGTAGCCAAGATAAGGCTACACATTAGCCCCAGAAGAAGGAGTGTATTTGCTAACCTTTCGCTCAACACAGGGCAACAACCAAAGTTGCTGCACTGAGTTGCGTGAAAGGGAGACAGCGGAAATGCTCCATATTTACAAACCTACCACTCCTGTCCCGGTGTTACGTGTGGCCAATAGAATTCCATCTTTGGATTTAAAAGCACCCTCACTGTGAACTGGTTGGGATTTTACGAGCTGGAAGAAGGCAACCAAGCCGAAACGCATCCTCGATAATAAATCCATTTGAACTCATCCCGAGAGTGCTATGTGTTTCTTCAAACACGCGATCTTTTATGTTAAAAATGGACCCACCTCCATGATAACTGCACCCGTCCAGAAGAGTGCCGCGTCCTGGTGGATTTGGAGCAGAGTACTTCAACTACTGTGAACTGGTTGGGATTTTACGAGCTGGAAGAAAGCAACCAAGCCGAAACGCGTCCTCGATAATAAATCAATTTGAACTCATCCCGAGAGTGCTATGTGTTTCTTCCAACACGCAAGCTTTTATATTTACAAACATATACAGCAATCTGCTCTCTCCTTGTGCTGGGGCACTGTGTGCCACCCAGCGCCAACACAGCCACCCTTACACACTAGTGAAAGGGTGCCTGCGTTACGGGCATGATTCTTTTTGTTCAGGAAGAGACACCTTCCTGCACAAAAACAATCTATAGAAGCATATTCTCATTTCTATGTGTGCTGATGCAGCACACGTGGAAAGTGGAAATACTGAGAAGAAAAAAAATATTTCTCCTCGTTAAGCCCCACTTGGGAAGGCGTAGCGTTTTGGAGTAGTCCAAGGCTTTCAAGTTTTGTAATTCTGAGAATGGACAAAATCCATGGGTGGATAAATGGGAATGTCCGTGCTCCCCCTATGGAAGGCCTACCGAGTTGAAATGTAACATAAAACAGCACAAGAAACTGTGTTGTGCTACATATCTTTAGAAAACTATGCAGGACCACGTAAATATTACTGAAGACTGCATTGTCCTTGCATCGTCTTGCAGAATGCAAGGACATCGCAATAGCTTCATACATATGGACTGATGTATACAGCATCAAAATCAGCAGGGAAAGTATGCATCACCAGGTGCTCGCAAAACATCTCAGATTTTAGTGAAAGCCAGACAGGGCACATATTGTAGACTATTTTCCTTTGAGGTGCCCAGCTCCATTGTCCATCATGTGAGGGTGTGGCCCTTTTGAGAAATGGGTGTTTCCCTTTAAGGAGCACCACCCAACGTGCTCCAGTATGTAAGGGAATGCATGTAGGAGACACAACTTTCTTTATAAGGCTCACAAAACTATGATCCAGTGTGTATGTGAGTGGTGTGTGTGGGAGAGAGAAATTGCATATACTAGTGACTACTTTGATGTGAAGTGCACAGCATCACACCACAAGTGTGTAATGGACTGCCCATAGGAGAAGCCGCTTTCAAAAAGGCATACAGAGTTGTGGTCCTAGAGTGAGGGTGGGGGAGAGAGAGACAGCGTGTGTGTTCATGTATGTATGTGTGTGTGTGTGTGTGTGTGTGTGTGTGTGTGTGTGTGTGTGTGTCTGAGAGAGAACACACACTCCTCCACTTGTTGTATGGTAGAGTGTGCACAGAAGAGAATGACTCCCAGTCCATTGTTATTTTGTATACCATGTCACCTCTGTTTGAACCCAGCTATATACAAATCAGTCTTGACACTGCTTCAATAGGCACAGTCCAGCCTACAGGGAGAAGCAAGGTCCTCCCTGAACCAGAATAAGCAACCCAGGGCCAGTTTTGACCTAGTTAGGGCTCATCAGTCATGTAAAGCTTAGCTCCAGTGACACAGTGTGCACAAGACCCACGCCTGGGCATACCCATCTCACTTTTAGGGTGGCACGGTAAAACATACTAAAAAGTGATGGATGGAATGCCGGAATTAATCTCAGCCTCTAGTAATTACTTGGGTTAGTATCCCAATACATCATTATTTTGCACACCATGCCACCTCAGTTTGGGCCCAGCCATATGCAAATCAACTGGTCTTAACCCTGCTGCAGTGGGAACTGTTCAACCTAAACTGACAAGCCAAGTCCTCCCTGAACCGGAACAAAAGCAAGTCAGGACCGGTTTCACCCTAGTTACGGCTCATTAGCCAAGTATAGCTTGGTTCCAGTGCCACAGTGTACACAAGACCTATGTCTGGGCATGCCCGTCCCAGTAAAGGTGACGCTCTAAAGTATATAAAAAAAGAACTGTATTATTCATGACATCAGACCTAAAAAAGAAAAGAAAAACACTTGGCATTTGTCTTTACTCTTGATACCCTCTGGACATAACTGTTGTTTTTTAGGTCTTTGTTTGCTGTATAACATAAATGTGCACAAAGAATGAAGCAAAACACTTTCATAACAAAGAACCAATCCCTATTCCCATCCTGTTAGAATCACAAATGAATGTGTCATGATTTTTTTTGTGCTGTAGATGAAACTGTTACCAGCCCATTATTTGGGATTCACCCCAATAGTTTTGCCTGGGCAAATGTTCCACCTGGGTAGATCTTGTTTTTAAATAGATATAAAAAATGTCACTTTACCTTGATCCATTGGTGCTACCATTAGGTTATATGGAAAATAATAGCTGTAATCTGTTGCTGTCTGTTATGGGCAAACCGATTACTCATTTACTGTTAGCAGCTGGGATCTCTTTTTCCCAATTCATGTAACTAGTTGGATCTCCTTCAGTACATCTCTGCGGTGGACCAAAATATGGACATTACATCCCATGGAGAAGCTCATGCATACTGTTCACATTAGAAGGGTCAAATTCATAAGGGCGTGGGCCCCATTAAACACGCATGAAAGAGCAGGGATCTGATGGAAATGTCACGCTCTATAAGCCAATAGCAGTTATAATATCTGATTTGTGGTACCTGTCACTGGCACTTAATGACTGGCAGAATGTACACTCATAATTACTGATGACATTTGAGGCATAATATGATCTGTCTGGCCAACTGCATTTCTGTATATTTATGTAATACTCTGAACTAGTACTGAGCTGAGATGGGCTAAAGAGGCTGTATTTGCCAGTTTTGATACTGTGGGAATTATCTTGTAACAATTATCAGTGACTTCTTTATTCTTATAGTTGTGACAATGTTCCAAATTTTCATAAATAATGTTGTTACAAATACTTCTAGCTCAATACCTGAATACAACCATAAAAAACCTGAGAGGTGAACAGTTAACCGTTGAAAAGTGTTTGCTACTGCGCCACGTGAAGTGTGTTTGATTCATATCTTTTGCTCCATGCGCGTTAGAAAGGTTTTTACTTAAATCATAATATGCAGAGGGTGCGTTTGTGATAAATTAGGTAAATCCAGAGGGGCAGATTTACAAGCCCCTTGCGACACTTTTGCACTGCCGTTGCGTCAATTTTGTGGCGCAACGGCGACGTAAACAATGCGGCCAATTTACAATGTGACGCATCTAGGGAGATGCTTCACTTTGTAAAGCCCTGCTCACATTATACCTTCGTCAGGTATCATGTATGCAGGGTGGGCGTTCCCACACAGTCTCTTGAAGTGATGCTGTGAAATATATAAGATTTCACTGCGCCACTTCTAGGATGCCACTGCGTCAAAACCTTACACCTGCTTGAAGCAGGCGTAAGGAGTGACGCAGTACAATAAGTATAGGCATCAACATGCATTGCTGGAGTTGCGTCATGCTTGCGTAACGACTCCAGCAATGCATGACTTTTGGGACATCAGATGTGTCCGAATTTCTAACGCATCTGTCAATCCTTGCACCATGGTGCGCCGTATTGTAAATACGGCGCATCCATGGTGGCGCAAGGAAACTGACGTACCTCTAGAGATGCGTCAGTTACTTGTAACTCTGGCCCCCAGCGTCATAGAGAAAAAACTTTGCAGCTTGACAATTTATACATCACACATTGCGCATGGCCAATTTACTATTCGGCCTACTGGTAGGTTGGCCACATCGGAAATTGCATTCTCTTTCAGAGTCCCGTTTGTGTGTAAATTGCACATCCCTGGTTTGCAAATGAGAGCAGTACATCAGGCACTAGGCATGAGGCAAATGAGCTCTCAAGCACACCCCCTTTGTGGCGGGCACAAGGGGAGGGAAAGTAGTTATATGTTGTGGGAAATTAGTTGTTTTGGGTGGTTACAAGATATCCTACATCACTGTGGTAGAGAACATCTTCAAGTGGGGAGTCAAGGTTAGAACTCGTGAACTTGTAACACAGCTGCCAGTTTAAATAAAAGACCAGAAGAGGTGATCTACCCAACGATAACATGGGGAGAGGATGTGGCGGTACCAGAAAAGTTTTTGACTTTGAAACTCAGGAAGGCGGTTCGCGTCTCGACGTCGGCTAAGCATCCTGCGATTCTGGGCAAATCGCAATCTCCCGTGCATAAAAAGTTCGAATTCGAGCAATATAAATGAACTGCAAACACAAAAAACAAAAAAGCACTACATTGCAGAGCAGGCTTTCTGCTTCTTTAAGGGCAGACACCTTAGGAAGCATACTGATTTCCGTGAATGTTTTTAATGGTGGGCATCCCCTTCTCTGAGAAACGGCTGCTTGACCTCATAGTCCCTTCCCTCGTATCTTGCCCTGACACTCCGCCTGCTGGCTGCCCAGAACATTGTGATCTGAATGTCCCTGGCTGGACCTCAGAAAGATTCCAGATGGAAAGCAGTTCATATGGGTATGCGAGGTACCTGCAATGCGCACTTATTTATCAAATTTGGAAGGTCCAAAAAGTGACAAAGTCCCGCATTCCTCCCTCCTCCACTAGGTGGCGCTTCACTGTATACCATGGCAGCGGATGAGAGGTCAACCCTTGCCAAATAGTAGCATTTCTTGGTGTAGGGAAGGGGAGGGCCTCGTGGGCTGGTGCCACAGCTACAATTGTCTTGCCCTCCCCCACCCACCTTGGCTCACCACCGGGAAATCTGTTGCCCCCTAAAAATCACTTCTAGATATGCCACTGCTGTCGTATAGTCTATTTCAGGTATCTTAGAGCATGGGCACGCATTGCATTGCAGGTGGCATGAGGTTGCCAACTCCCCAGGCTCACATGTCCCCGAAGGACCTTAGAGGAGGGTTGCCAGGGGCATAAAAATTCCTGCAAGACGTCTGTCCCTCGGCCTCACTGCCTTCTAATGGATTAATCACCGGCCCGGACCTGCCAGTCGTCAGTTTCGGACCAGCAAGGCGGGCCTGGTATGTGTACTGTACACTGGTTTGCAGGAAAGTGATTTGTGGGGGATTACATTTCCACAAGACCCATCAATGCAATGTGAGCAAAAGCGTGTCGTGGATGTTTTGTGCAAGAGAGTTGTACACTCTCAAGGCAGAAAGGGGGCTTGGGCCGACAGGAGCATCCGGGGAGCAGGTAGTGGGGGTGCAATAAGAGTTCAAATTTGCAACAGAGGCTTAAAGCAAAATGTTAAGGAACCCCTGCAGAATGTGACGAGGGGCCCCTGAGTCTCCCATAGCTCCCAGTTATTCATTGACTTTGGTCTGAAAGGAGACACCCAGAAGGGTTGGGGATCAACTGCACCACAGGGGTTGCAGAGATCCACTTTACGACATTTAAAAAAAAAAATTATATAGCTCAAACTCGATCCAAAGGTATTGGAGCGCTTTTAGTGAGCACCAATACCATTGCACATGGTCACATCATTTTATTTGTTTTCAAGGCACCAGAATATTAGGGCCCAGGTTTACTAAGGACTTGTGATGCTCTTGCATCACGCAAGGTGATGCAAGGACAAGGTAAGCATTTAGGTGAGAGTTACGCTGCCACGCATAGTAAATCTAGAGTAACACAAGGCAGGGTAAGTTGCTGCCTTGTGTTACTCTGCACTGGGAAGGCATTCCATGGATGGAGCATGGGTGTTATGCATCCACCAATAGTTTGTGGCACATTCCCAGATTTACTAACAATAGTATACCTTAGAATGCGTCAACATGCTACGCCTTCTCAGGGGAGGCGTAACAAGATGAAATATGTTTATTTCTCTTTTATTTGTGCTGTACTGTGCAGCACACATAGAAAAATGGAAAAGCCTCGACTGATTGTTTTTGTGCAAAAAGCTGTCCCTTCCGACACAAAAACAATTCTACCTGTAACGCAGGCACCCTTATGCGTTGGCACTTGGCACCATCTAGTGCACCAGCACAGAGAGCAGGGATGAGCCATATATTAGTAGATACTGTGCATTCCTGCCCTCTCCATTTGAAGCAGTGCAGCATGATGTCTTACTACATTGTGCTGTGTCAAATGACATAAGACTACATCCTCTCCTCTCTTACTTGCAATCACATTACTGGGAATAATCTGCTTTAAACCAACAGCTATCAACGGCTGCTGTTCCGGCCTTCCCCTGAAAAGGGTTGCCTGTTTCTCTGTTCAAGGGTCATGCACTGAGTGCCATCTTTTTAACATCCTGCAGGTAGTGAGGTAGTAGTTTCTCCTTAAATGGAATCCGCTTATCTCAGCACCCAGTTGGGGAAGAGGAAGTCTCAGACACATGCAGGGACTCAGGTGATATCAGCGTGTCACAGGAAGTGATGTAATATTGTCCTCATGTCTCAAGATAAGGGAAAGCGCATTCTGTTTTATGCTGTCTATTAGATCCTCTCGAATTGCTTCTCTTGTTTTTGGTACTGCTTTTTATTTCTTGGATGTTTATTATTTTCTGTTTTGAATTCTCGCCTCCTTTGTATTCTCATGTCTGTTTTTCTGTATTTTCTGGTCACGATTTTGTAAAGCGCTCTGATACCTTTGGGTCTAGCAAGTGCTATATAAAACTTATGAATAAATAAATAAATACATTTCGGTTAAAGACATTTTAAGGCATGGGCAATGAGGGCTATTGCCCAGGACCTCCACCTACAAAGGGACCCAGTGCAAAAGTAAACTTTACCTCGCTCTAGTTCACATCTGTCTGTTTCTATATATGAACCACTCTTCTTCTCTCTAACTACCTCTACCACTGTCCCTATTTGCTCAATGTCAGCTTAGGGATTTTTGGTGACCCCCAGAAAGACATATTTAAACTGTTTTTGGGCAAAAACCATTTCCAAATTATTTTGTTGTTGTAGTTTTTATTTATTTAGCATCATAACTTTATAAAAGCAAACACAATCACTTTAAAAATGTATGTAGAGCAAACTTGACCCAAAGGTATTTCAGTGCTTTACTTCAGCACCAGTTACATTACAAAAGGCCACATTAATTTTTAGGTTGAGCCTAGACAGCACTTGAGCTGTCGCTTAGCGACCTGTACTTGCTTTGTGGAGTTCAACACCGCCCATTGTTTCCTATTGCTTTTCATTTGTCTATGTCAGTGTCCTTTCAAAATCCTTCCTCGCTTACTGTTAATCCATCTTCAATGTACAGCCTTGTTGTAATTTGTATCCTCCTACGTAGCAGTGCCTAACTTCCAGTATCTTCACGCTGTTGTCTTTATGTGTTTTTGTTCTGGAACTCCTTGTTTAGTTCACTCGCTCCGCTTCGAGATCTCATATGGTGTTCCTTCTCCAGCGCAGCACCATAGCTGGTCATCTGCACTGCAATGTTTCCTGCTTGTGTCAAACATGGTATTGCACATAGGTCTTTCCACAGAACCCACCCACATGGAGCTGCCTACATGAAGCTTATCTATACTAATATTATAAAGAGAGAGCCCAAACCTTTGAGGCGGGTAATCTCAGGAACCACTGCACCAATCACAACACCCAATACAGCATTGGAAAGGACAGTTGCAGCAGATGGACATAGGCTATACAGCTGCCCACTATATACATTAGAAGGGTGTTATACTGGGGCGTTATACTGGGGCAGTGACGTCAGGCAGGGGAGGGTCAGGGTGGGGGGTTGTAAAATGCAGGATATGGACCATTAGAGGTAAGTACCGGAAAAAAAAAACGAATTTCGTTGCCCACGCTGCATCGCCAAATGTGGTGCAGCGTGGGCAACAAATTTCGTTTTTTTTTTCCGGTACTTACCTCTAATGGTCCATATCCCACATTTTACAACCCCCCCACCCTGACCATCCCCTGCCAGAAGTCACCGCCCCAGTATAACGCCCGGCACGGGCCGTGCCTGCATACAGCGATGGGCAAGGCATTCTTGCATCATTCGTCGAACAACAAAGCCTTCACACTACTTCCTTGTGGGCATGTACGTTCTGGCGGGGGCGTGGGCATACAGCGATGGGCAAGGCATTCGTACGGCATTCATGGAAAATGGGCCGGCAATCCTGGATGCGTTCTGGAGCCGCCACACACCATAACATATTGCTACGGTGCTCAAGCGGGGGCTGAGGTGAGTCAGCGTACCAGCAGTGCTCAGGCGGGGGCTGAGGAGAGTCAGCATACCAGCAGGGATAAAAAAAAATAAACAGGCTGCTCTTTCAAACACGCGCAGCGTCACGTGCATGCTGTCAGCGTAACAGCGGGGATACCTGGACAACGTCGGGACGGGCTGCTAGTTTCCAATAATAGGCAAAACCCTGGTCAACGGCACTGCAATGATTCCTGCTCGTGGCAAACACAATATTACGCTCAGGTCTTTCCACAAAACCCTCCACACAGAGTTGCCTACATAAAGCATATTTTGTATATATAGGCTTTTATGGTTCAAATCTTTTTATTGACATTTCAACAGTAAAGAAAAGGAAAATCAACAGTGGACCTTGTGCTTACTGGACTTTGCAGAGCCCTAATCGGTGAGCACCTTTATACAAGGAACAACTAAGTAAACAATCCCTTACCCTCTTCCTCCCTTCTCCCTTCCCTCACTCACTTACGGGCTAGATCTTAAAGGTTACAATATCCGCATGTAGAGTATTAGGTGGGTGATTGTGAGGTCACCTCTGGAAGGAGCAGAATGCGTAAATATCTGGGACACGTAAGCTGGTGGAACTCCTGTGTCAATAGGGATATGAAAGGACGCCACATCTCTCTGAATGTCGACCCCTGCCCCGCCACTGAAAGCCTTATCTTCTCCATATCTAGAATATGCCAGAGTGTGTTGATCCAGCCAATATGGGTAGGTATTTGCTGAGTGCCCCAGAGTATCCAAATGTTTTGCACGGCTGCACCCAGACCTAACTCTCTCATCCAGGCGTGGCTCTCATCAGATAGTGCCCCATTCTGCCCCTAGCATTGTGCTGATCTATTGAGAGTGTTATCCAGCACCAGGTTAAGATCCCCCTACTAACACTCTGCATTCTTCTGTGGACATTGCCTCCATCAGTGCTGAGTGGAGGAACGACTCCTGGCCTTCATTTGGTGCGTAGACAGAACCCACTAGAAATGTCAGTCCCCCAAGTGTAAACTGATATGTGAGGAGCCTACCTTTAACTTGAGCCTCTTTATGGATCACATTACCCCTAAAGGATCAAGCCACCAGGATGTCCACCCCCACCGTTTTAGTCGGACCTGAGGAGAAAAATTGGTGGGGAAAGGCCCTTGATATAATGCAGTGGCAGTCTTTGGCTAGTACGAGGGTATGCATTAGTGTATGACACAGGCAAACATGATGTTGGCCTCCTCCCCTTGGGTCGTTCTCCCTCTATAACTAGTTGCATCCTGTCCAACCCACGGTAAAGTTGTGCTGTGTAGCTTGAAAGTGAGTGTACCCTTAATCTGGAAACCCCTATAAACTCATAGAACAAATTAACAGTTCGAATAAATGAAATGTTCAAAATCAGTCGTACAGCCAGTCTTGGCCACCAGGAATAGTACTTGGGGTCCATAGTGTGGCCAAGTTCCAACCCCCTCCCCCCACAACCCACCCAAAACTACTAATGAAAGCTGCAATGCACTAGTGATGGTCAAGAATCCTCGGGTTTGGCCAGCACTGCAGGGATTAACTCCATTGCTACCAGATGTTCCTTTGCTTCTGGGACAGCGTCTCTGCCGTTGACTTCTCCATCGTGTTTGGTCCTCACGATGGCTTGTGGAAAGCGCCCTGGTATCACCACCCTCCTCCGGCACATCCAGATTTAGCAGCTGACAGGCCTCTGTAAGGGATCTCAGATGGTGTAACTTGCCTCCCAGGCAGAAAATGAGCCCAAGGGGGTGGCCCAGGAGTAGGATATGCTCTGATTGCGCAAATGTGTAGTGACTGGGTGGAACACTCTCCACTTCTGCAGTGTGAGAGCAGCCAGGTTCTGCGAAAGAGTCGGAGTTTGGCCTTTAAAGGAGATTGGGTGCATATCGTGGGCTCTGTGCACAATTTCTTCTTTCCCCTGAAATTCATGGACACATACCACAATGTGCTCTGGAGGTGCCGAGTTGGGGCAGGTAGGACCCACCCTGTGCGCTCTATCTAGTTTAATCTCTGTATCTTGAGGTTTACTGAGGATGTGGCAAAGGAGCTCTCTCACATAGTTGAATATTTCTTCCGCCTTCTGCGCCACACCTCAAAGGCGAACATTGTTCTTTCGTGATCTGTTCTCTAAGTCTTCGAGGTGGGCCTGTAGATTTATGTGCCGGTTGTGATCACCCTGAGCAACAAAAATCAGTTTATAATCATTTTCTGTTTGTTGAAAATTTGGATAACAAGAGAGTGCAGCAGTATCTACATTCTTGCTGGTTGTGGAGGTGACATTCTCTAAATAAGTTGAGATATTGTGGTTGATTCTCACTTCACAATCAAGGAACTGAAAAAAACCTTTTCCCTTGTTCAAACTTTAGGAACTGAAAAAAAGTTTTCCCTTATTCAAACTTTATTGATCACTTGGCCAAATTAGATGGATACCAAGTAAAGATAATGATATAAAAGATTGTAATTTTTTTTTGGACAATATTTGTTCACAATTGTTGGTTATATGGTTTGTGAAACTTTTTTGTAGAGCACAATTTATTATTTATTAATTGTTTGAAAATGTTTTATCAATTATTTGAAAATGTTTAAAGAAAGATTTTGTGATGCGGTTATGAAATGATGATGTTTTTCATTCTCCATTTATCAATGTATGAAATATATATAAAGTAAGGATATAAGTTAGAATGCTCGCGTAACTGGTTCCCCCAATGTATGACTCATCTAGGTGTACTCCATCACCAGAGGCACCTCCCCCGCAGCGGTCCCACCAGGGCGTGTGAGCATGTCTCTGAGGGTTTGATCTTTCTTGATGTGGTTGTTGGACATGTTAGACTGTGGGCACTCTACAGCCCCCGGAGTAGGTCTGAGTACTTAGGATTCCTGATATGTGGTCTAGGGTCCCATGGCACTCCCCCAGCGGACGCCGGTCTCTCACCTCGGGCCAAGTGGCAGGGTTCTGTGTGGCAACCCATGGGCTCTGCGCATAGTTAGACCTCAGGCAAGGCCTCCAACGCTGTATCCGCCCCTCGGCTCCCGAGGATCAGATTCATTGCGGTCCGCCTACTTTGGTGTCTCTAGGACCGGTTCCCCCCGCCCCCAGGTCCGGAATATCAGTGGTGGGTGGCGGACCACTGGCTCCCACACCAGCGACTGCTGCACTTCTCTGGCACCCTGCACCGGCTCGCCGCCCAGTGACAAGATGCACCCATCGGGAGCTGCCGGCAGCGGGGTCTTCATGACCCCTGTTGGACCGAGTGCTCTGCCGGTTGTCCCAGACCGCCTCACGGAGATTTGCCAACAGCCAGGTCCATTATGCTATGTTAGGCCGGCGGCAGGCGGGAGAGGCGAAGGAGAGCATCCTACTTCGCCACCATCTTGGCCACAACCACATATCTAGGCTTTTAACGAGCAGTTTTAGATAGCACAAAAATTGATCAATGGCACCACAACACTCAATTACATTACGTCATTTTAAAAATATTTTAGCACTTGTAGATTAAGTGAGTTGCACCAGATACACATGAGAGCTCCAATTGTCAAGTTGCTGTTACTGCAAATTGTACATTTTCAATTCCATTGAAAAATGCTGTCCTTCTTAAAGAAAAGTAGAAAACACAACAAGCTAGCCAACAACTTGGAGCGGAGAAAACCTGGTCATAAAATGCATTCTGTTATAAGATTTATTCCGTTCCAAGATGGCTCCCATTGAATTTGCCACTCATGGGCACTGCTTCATGGACCAGAGTGGGACGAGAGCGACGTGATGTGCAAATGCAGCCCCTTTACTATGTTAATGGCAGTTTATTCTGTCAACAGAGGGATATAAGTCAAACTGTCTACTTCTGGTTTTCTTTCAGCCCTCGGATACAAGATGGTGTGAACCAGACTGTTTCCACAAAGTATTGATGGCTTGGTTGCTGGTGGTGGGGGCAAAACAAGGAGTCTTTTGGAGCTGTTTCACCGCCATTAGCTTTTTAGTGAGCATCGTCGTTTCTTCTCTGCAAGTTAATGGTTGAGTACAACGTGCTTCCTTCCCGGTGTTGGGGGCATTGCAGCCTCTCCACCTTCCAGGACATCAGAGATGGTTCATTCCCATGGAAGCTTGAAACACCACCGGGGACTCTGGTGCATTTTATAGGGGCAGTCTTTCTATTGAATAGTGATCTGTAGGTTTTGTTAATCAAACATTATTAGAATTGCTTGTTCAGGCATTTGTTGGTCTGTTGCTGCTGTTTCATGAGCTTCAAGACATGGTACTTGTGGCTAGAGTACATCAAAATGGTACGATTGTGTCTGCTGAGTTAGCCTGTATCCTGTATTTGGTTGGGACCCTCAGCATGCTCTAGGATGTAGTGCTGTTTAAAGCACATTTTGTAGCAGAATGTTCTGTTTCCCTGGCATGATTTATATGGCAGCCTGCTCTTTGAGGCTTAACAAGTGGACGTCTTCCAACGATCTTGGGTACAGACCTTATTTGGCCTCAAGAGATTTTCTGACCGGCATGTCACACTAGCTGCCAGTTTCAAGTGCTGAATTGTTAAATCTACTGCTTGCACACAGTTTTTCCATAGTATCTATATTGTAGACGATAACTAGACATTTGGGTGAACATGCCGGTCAGAGAATCTCTTGAGACCAAACTCATGTCTGTACCCGAGAGGTTGCAGACTTTTTAAGACTGTACAAGTTCACATAAATGTGAAGATCCCGATTGCATTTGTATACAACCACCAAAGGCGAGAGCCACAGAGACAACTCTATCAATCAATCAAATAATCAATCAATCACTCAATCAATCAGGATTTATATAGCGCAGCGAATCACCCAATCGGGTATCCAGGTGCTTTCAGGTCCTGGAGGTGCATTCAAACATTTAGGTCTTGAGGGCCCTTTTGAATTTCAGAACGGAAATGATGGTTCGGAGCTGCATGGGGAGGCTGTTCCAGGTCTTTGCTCTGATCTTGGAGAATGCTCGTCCTTCATTTCTGCTTTGGTGGATGCAGGTGTGTGGACACAAGTGATAGGGAGGTAGAGTGTAAACTTCTCAACAGTAGATGGAAGTGCAGGCAGTGGGTGATTTATGCAGGTCCTTGGTTGTGTAGAGCCATGTGTGCATGGGTCAGAAGCTTGAACTGACACTTCTTCTGTACGGGGAGCCAGTGGAGTTGTCTGAAGTGGGGTGTGATGTGGGTACATTGATTAGGTTGAGCACAAGTCTGGCTGTGGCACTCGGTATGGTCTGAAGTCTATGCAGAGGGTGTGTGGCGATTCCTACGTAGAGAGTTGCCATAGTCCAGTCAGCTGGTGATGAGGGCCTGTGTCACGGTGCATATTGTGTGCAGGGGTAGCCTATTGAAGATCTTATGTAGCATGCTCAGAGTGAGGAAGAAGGTGAAGGTGACAGCATTGATCTGTGATGTCATGGGCTCAATGATGCCACATGTGCCTCACAAATCTAGTTTATGCACAAGGTAATCTCGGATACTAAAATGCAACCCTCTCGCTTTGTGCTTAACTGGTGTGACATTGCCTTTATTTTGATGCAATATTAAATCCTGGTATCTTTCTCAATGCATCTGTAAACACCCTGGGGTACTGATCTAAAAGTTCCTCTACCCACTTTTCCTCATGAACCATCATGATTTGTTCAACTGCTTCTGGCCTCAACACCATACCAAACAGTCCCTGATGAAACCACCATAGGATATGTAAAGCTTTGCTAGCCAATGTAAGCTTCCCTTTAATTTCCTCCCTTTAAACGCCAATATGTTGCCATAAAGCACTTCCAAAATTATGTTATAATAGGACACTGGTGCCCTGTCTGGAGGTTCCAACACTCATTCAGGTCAAACCTTGTTAAACAGGATCTTGCTTCGCACAGTTATTCTGGCACAAGAATCTGCTAATAACCAGAGAATCTTTTCACCTGCTTTTACTCTAAGTAGGGGTCAACAAAATGCACTAGATGACCACTCACCATATCCTGTTCTCCACAACTGTTGCAAATGGGTACTACCCATTTATTCCACTTTTGATTATTTAGTTCTTGGGCTTTTATTGTGGGAGTGTCTCACTATCTGAGTCTCACATACTTTAATTTCATAGTAATTGAGCTGAGTGTGTTTATCGCCAGTGTCTGCTTTTTAAGATAAGGATCCTTCAGTGCAGCTAGGGTAAGGGGCACTGGGCTGCACATGTGCACATGCATGTGCACACTTGTGAAGGCTGTGCATGTGAGGCTACCATTGTACGCAGGCCGGTAATTGCACACAGGATGGTACAGGTGGAACTCTGCAAGGATATGTACTGTTCTGGGGTAGGTCTTTGAATTTATTATTAGATAGGCAAGTAGGGTATACAGGGAAAATCTGTAGTGCTTTCACTGTATTATACATAAAGATGAAATCTGCCTTCGAGAGCAGTTTTGTCCAACTTAGCGCTATACAGTCCAATGACATATCAGATTGCGATCAAACATGCATGCCAAGTTTGATTTTTCAAGATCCAATAACATGCATATACATCTTGGGTTGTCAAGAATTAGCTATCACACCGCACCTGGGCTGGGTCAGACTAGGCCCACTGAACAAAGAAGGATGTCCAGATATCTGGATCCAACACAGGAGGGGCTCACATTTGAAGTTTTGGTGGGAAGGGATCTGGCAGTGATGTCAGCTAGGGCTGGCACTGAGGCCTGCAGAGGAGGTCTTCACAGAGAAAAATTGACAGTGTTGTTTTGGACAGTCCCAGAATGCTGTGCAGAAGGGTTGGGACAGGTGGGGCGGGATGATGTGACAACCAAGGATTATCTAGGATTAGCCAGGAGGGCCTGGCATCTAGAACTTTCCACTTACACTTACAAGCCCCTGCACAAGGGAAAGGCAGTGAACAATATCCTGAACCTGGAAGTCGACAACAGCAGAATCATGGACAACTGAAAGCAGAAGCCACACACTCTAAGGTTTTTTTTCTCCATCAGACATCTAGGGATAGACGGGTCCCGCCAGTGAGACTGGCCCTTATGCATGTTAGGACTAGCTATGGTAAGACATGCACACCAATGTCACTCCAAGTGCTCTGCAAGACAGCCAGAAGAGTACTCTGCTGGATCGAAGTGGAGAAACTGTGCAAGATGCCCCCAAGCAGACGAGAAGCATCAGGGTGCATGAGAGGATAAGACTGGTGCTGAGACCCAGTAAAACCAGCTGCAAAATGTGCCCTTTAAAGGCCATGAGGCCTGTTGAAAATCCTCCTGGTGGCTAGTGTTTACTATCAGTAGTACAATGAGACTAAGATCGACAAAATCAGCCCATTGGGGCAATGGTTATGCTCCCCTAAAGGTATAACCTTTGACCCGCCAGAAGAAGAGAAATGGACATGCTCTCCACAGCTATTTCTGAGATTACCTCCCGAGTGGGCAGGCATGCGGGGGTTAAAACATTTTTTATGCTTTATTGAAGGAGTGTGCATGCCCACCCTTGAGCCAGATTATAGCCCCAGTAAACACATCATCTGGGTCCCGACCCAATCCAAATGCCTCCGGCATTCCCATCCCCCAGAGGCCAAAAGAGAAGGCAGAGGAGCAGATACTGTGGGTTCTAAGCAACCCCATGCCAATGTCTGAGGGGTGGGCACATGCAGATGTGAGTACTCCAGCTTACGCTCCACACAGTGGGAGGGATAGTCACTGCTGTTCTCACCTGCTGGGAGGAGCAAGGCCAGTAACCCCAGGAAGCCAGCTCCTGCAGAGTGCAGGGAGCCAACTGGGGTCGCAGGGGCTTTGGACAACCTAACCGCCTCCAACATTACAAATAGCCTTGAGGTGTGCTGAGTGTGAAGAGGCAACCCTATAACAAAGAAAGAATGCGGAGCAAGGCTGCAGGTAAAAATAAGGGTAGAGGGCAAATTCACTAATTTATGTATGCATTTTCTCCATGAGTAGAGCACCATTATGCCCCACGCCAAGGTTCTTCCTGGTTTCCTTGCTCATTGTGCCCCAAGAAGGCACATTGGCCCCACCAAAATTTATACTATGTGCTGTGGGGCTGCTGAAGATGAATCAGCTACCCTGGAAATTATACCAACATTAATCCTAATTATTTTAGGTCATAGTAAACATGAACCCTGGAGAGGTTTGACAAAATTATAAGTACTCCCAGTGCAGGAGCTTTTCCTTTTGGGCTCTGGAGTGCAGTGATCCCTAATGTTTGGTTAAATGGCCACACTTTATGGCATGACTTGTGTAAAATAAATAATCTCTTTTATAATTGTGTTGCTCTTCAATGTTTTATTAAATGATTAGTGATGAGCATTGCAATGGTTATATGAATGATGAAAGCATTTAAACATGATTATTGATTGGGTTTAATGGTGATTCCTGACGTAATTGTTGTGTTTGTTAATGAGGTGAGCCCATGACAAAGTTTATAGGTCAGCCTTATATTTTATTGTGGTGACCCTTCGTCAAAGCCCATAGGCTCACTTTATATATTGATGTAGTGACCCCTTGACAAAGCAGATAGGACTGCTTAATTTAAAATGCCACCCCTTATATTACGATCTGGTGTAGGTGAGGGTATGGTTATTAAGGGGTTTCTGACCCACTAGGGTTCAAATGGCATTTGAGGATGTCACAAAGGGTGAAGGGAAAGGGTTCTGTCCATCAAACCCACCTAGATTTTTCACCATTTGATCACCTGGCTGTTGCCCTTTTACTGTGGGGGAACCTCATAACTAATGACTCACCCATGGTAAACACACTGTATATTGACTGCGTGTGTGTACCACCAGTGCCTGCCTTTCAAGATAAAGCTGCTGCGACATAGCAAGGGTAAAGGGCACTTGGTTTGTTACATGTGAACACACATGTGCACACAGGTGTGCACACATTAAGAGCACACATCAACACACATGCCAGTACTGATTTTAGTTGGTTATTATTTAATTAGAGCACACATGACACTTAGTGTGACCCAAAAAAACTGCTTTTATTTCTTTTCTTTAATTTTTTAAGGGTTCATTTTTTTATGAAAAAAATTAATTGTAAGCTTTAGTTCAATGCTTCAAAAAAGAGTGAACACATTCAATAACAGAAAAAAGAAATAAGCAAATAAATAGGTGAAACAAAACAATATGGTAGAGCCCGAACAGGTTGAGATTCGTGTGACTGAGTTTTTCACAACCTTGTTAAGGGCAGAGACCAAACTGTGCACTATTCAGGGCCACCAGCGCAGTTGTAAACTCATTATCATTCCTTCACAAAATTTAAAAAAGAGGGGGTTAAGCCTGATAGAGTGTTTTCTCACACTTGTTTGGTCACATAGCGGTCGACGCGTTTCGAACCAAAGTACGAATTAAGTAGGGTTCTCCTCAGGACCGAGGACTTATAAAGAGCTTTTTTTAAGATTAACTGATCTCGTCTGTCCAGGTGAATCAGAATGTTGTGTTTTGAAATGGTGTGGATTTTTCAGGTGGAGTGCAGCCGCTTGTCCTGGATGATTGGATTCTCTTTTCCAATATGGGTGGTGCCTCTTAAGTCTTGATCTTGCATGGACTTTAGCATTGAGTCTTTGTGGGGGTTTGCACAACTTTTTCAATTTTCTGCATTTTGCCTTGAATTCTTTGTTAGATCACGGCGACGCCCGAAACCATTCCGTGTGTTCTTGACATGAAAGAAAAGAAATAAAAGAGGATGTTTTATGGTCACACTAAGTGTCATGTGTGCTCTAATGCAATAATAACCAACTAAAATCAGTACTGGCATGTGTGCTGTTGTGTGCTTGTTAAAATTGGCCTAGCCTTACTGATTATGGGCCAAAACCCTTTTTTGCACATTTGAGAGCAGCACATGTGAGACTCCTGCCATGCGCAACCTGTTAACTGTGCCCAGGTAGTCTAGTGCAGAGGGGACTCTGCAGGATTGGATATTACCTGGGGGTAGGTCTCATAATGTTACTAAACCACACAGAATTTTCCTATGAGTGTATACTGTATTGCCTGCAGTGGCCTTAGAGTACAGTTTCACTTTACTCTGACCTACAGTTCCAGTGACATATTGGAATGGAGTGGAACTTGTATGCCATACCAAAATATGAGTACTCCCAGGTGATATCTGAACAACTTATGGAACATCCAATATTGTCATATTTCTCTGGCTCAGCTCAGGATCAGAGCCCAGGCCTTTTGTCATCCTGCTGTTAATGCTGTGCCAAGTAAATTACATTTCTCTCCAACAGCAGGAACAAGGGGCTCTCCACTCAAAAGGAGCAATTAACAGGGGGGGATGCATTAATCAATCAGCTCTCATACTATACCGGGGATGGTAGAACAAAACAACAGGTGAATGAGAGTTAGTTGCGCTGGGGAGAAATATTGGTAATGTAATTCAAAATCTGGTTAGCTCTAAGGATAAGGTCCTGGTCACCCACCCAGAACCAAACAATGTGACAAAGAGACAGGTCACAAATGTAAACTTGAAAGAATGAACAGATATCCTGAGCTAGAAATTCATCAATATCAGAGTCCAAGTATTAAATCCAAAAAGTCACAGTATCTTCGTTTTATCTTCATTTATTATCCATTCTTAGGTAAATCCAATCTTCACCAAGAAAGCATACAATAGCCGCTGCCAACACGTGTTTCGTCTTGGTCTGGTGACCAAATGACTTCGTCAGGGCATATGGATAGAATAGTTTGTAATGGAGTTTTAAGAGGTGTGCCTTAATCCATTCACAGCATCCACTAATATGTTATTTCCAAGATATTCCACGATATCCAAAGTATTCTCCAAAGGTATCAATAAATAACAAAATCCATAAGTTCAGTCCTTTAGGGTTTATGGAAAGAGTATAAAACCAACCCGTATCATATAGGTCAGTTCATAGATAGTCTCGAAGAGTATTTGTGGCTCACTCGTGTCCTCCGAGTACAGAGCAGTGTCCACAAAGTTTCCCAATGCAGGCGGCGTACAAGTGGATGCTGTGAATGGATTAAGGCACACCTTTTAAAACTCCATTACGAACTATTCTAGCCATATGCCCTGACGAAGTCATTTGGTCACCAGACCAAGACGAAACACGTGTTGGCAGCGGCTATTGTATGCTTTTTTGGTGAAGATTGGATTTACCTAAGAATGGATAATAAATGAAGATAAAACGAAGATACTGTGACTTTTTGGATTTAATACTTGGACTCTGATATTGATGAATTTCTAGCTCAGGATATCTGTTCATTCTTTCAAGTATACCAGGGATGGGCCAGCCCAAGCCCACTGACTAAAGGAGATAGCCCAGATCTCTGGAGCCAACACAGGAGGGGGCTCCCCTTAGATGAACTGGTGGGAAATTCCCTGGTAGAGATGTCAGTGAGCAGAGAGCAGAGCTGAGGCCCACAGAGAGGATGTGACCAGTGGTGTCATTTGCCATGGTGAGGTCATTTTAGATTTTCCCCGCATGCTGTCCAGGAGGGTTGGGACAGCGGTGGAGAAGGGATGTGGCACTCCAGGATAGGCTAGTGGTGCCTAGCTTTTAGAACTTTCCACCCTCTCTTAAAATGTCTTGCACAAGGGGGAGACACTCTCTTAGTTGTGTTGTTTTACTGGACACTTCGATTGGAGGCAGCAGCCAATGACAACTGGAAGTAGTCCTGATATCCATCTGGACTAAGGACTCTGACTGCAGTTGACCCTGGACTAGTGGCGCTCTCCCAGTACTAGGGAAGCTGGCCACCTTACACCCACAAACAACTAGTTGAGTGAAGAACTGGAATTTTGTGTCAAGGAGGAGAGAAACCCAGAGGATAAGTAGGAGAAAGGTTTGTGCAGGGAGCCAGTGAAACCAGCTCCTTGCAAAGTCACTACCGTAGAAGCCACGAGGCCTGAGGAAAGTCGTCCAGGTGGCTAGTGCTCGCCAACAGGTGCAAAGTGAGACCAAAAATAAGCGAAACAACTCAACCATACCAGGGATACAGGGGGGATTAAGGATTCGACCTTTGAGGCCCCAGAAACGACTCAGAGCACGTGGAGCTCAACGAAAGCATTGGTAAATGCCTCCAGGGTGAGCCACAGAGACAAAATGCTGTTTTGAACATGAGAGGGGACGTGCATGGAGCCCCTTAACCAGAGTCCCAAGGGCCGGGGTTCCCACCCCCAGGCCAAGTTGTATCCACGGGGCCCAGGACCCCAACGTTGGGCCAATCAGCACTGCCAGAAAAACAGTGAGTCCCATCATGCCCGAGAGGTCAGCCAGGGGTCCGGGGCTCTCAACTCCAGGGCCCAATGCAGCAGTACCAAGGGGAGTGCTGTCTTGCTCCCCCACAGGGAAGAAGAGGGGCCTAGGAACCCCAACTCTGGGTTCCAATGGAGAGATTAAGACAGTGGAGTGCTGTTACACTCTCCCTATCTGTGGTGGACTTGCCCCCCGCCCCAAGCCTGTGTAGGTGGGCACCACTATCAGAAGGTGCCCTGCCTGCAGGAGCATGCAGGGGCAAAAACAGTTGCAGGCTCCTGTGGCAGTCATAGAGAGACAGCCACATTGGACCTGACGAGGCAGCCAAGGATGGGGTCACTGGCCTGCCCCTATTGGTAGGCTGTATGAGGGATGTGCCTGAGTGGGACCGGGAACCTCCAGGAAGGAAACAACAAATAGGAAAGAGGACACGTGATGACGTGCAAGGCCATCCGGCACAGCAAAAGCAAACAGATGGAGTTGCTCATTATTATTTGTGAACCTGGAGGGAGCGCCCCATTATGCCCTGCAGGAATGAAGTTGCCCAACATTCATTTTTTTATTTTTTTTATTTTTTTATTAAGCAAGACCAGTTAATACATATACAAAAAGATATATATAGCAGCGAATAAATATATAAATACATTCATGATTAGTAGCAAAAGACAGCGGTTCTATACAAAGGGACAGTATCAAAACAATCGTAGATAATCAAATGGACAATAGCTTTCAAATAATTTACACAAAAGCATATCAGATCATTATAAAATATCACAGAAATAAGGATATGTTTGTTAGTTGTTAGGTGTTCTTATGGACACTGTACATCTCTGTTCCAGGCAGCAATAGGTGACCAGATTTTATGACCACGCATTCGCGAGTGTCTACCCCTAGTAGAGTAGATGGCTTTTTCTTGGTTATACACTCCTAAGAACCTGGTAAGCCACATTTGAAAGGTTGGAGGCCCAACCACAACATTCATTTCAATGGTGGTGGTCCCCCAGGATAGCAGGGGCGCTACCAGGGAAGTTGAGCTGGGGAGCTAATGAAGTGTAGCAACACCCCTCCACCCAAAAAGGTACCCAACACACTGTGAGAGGAGATACAAATTTTGAATGGTCTAAAAAGGAATGACCATCCCAAGATACTATTGGATATTCAAACACTCCCCGAGCTGGAGCTATACAGCTGGAAGTTCAGCGCCCTCTAGGAGCTGAGTTTATGGCTACAAGATCTATGTCCTAAAGGTTGTTAAAATGATACAGAGACAAGGTGGACATTTGAAAATGCTTTATTTAAAGACAATTGTCATAAGGATTTGAACAATGTGAACAATGCTTTATAGAGAAGTGTTCTTCATGACAGTTTGGCATTGCTGTCTTTTAAAGTATTATTTACCAAGAGTTAAACAATGCTTTATTCATATATGTCAATGACGATGCTTTATTCAAAGGGTTGTTAACGCTGACAATAATTCATATTCTCGAGAGACTGCAATGTTCTATTACTGATGATGTGGGCACATGATTGCAATGCTTGACTAGTCATAACAAGTGCAAGGAGATTATGGTTACTGAAGTCAGTGATGGAAAATAGTATTACTGTTAGACAAAGCGGTTACTGGGTTGCCAGGACGCATTGAAGCCTGACAGAATCCACCATACTGGAATACCCTTGTCTGATAACCTGTGCTCACCCATGGGCAGCTTGACACAGAGCAGTCAGACTCCTCCTCATGGTCAAAGTGTAAAATGTTGGCACACCACCACCCTCGCAACACAGTGTGTTTGCTACAAAAAGACTCCACACTGTATATATAAAAAACTGGTCTTTGTATTACACACACATTGCAATTAATGCTACATACACATGGGACATAAACTTTACAGTTATATGCAACTGTGGAACATTCCCATTTGCAGCTGAACGGCATCAGCATATATGCCCTATTCAGAAGCATTCATATGACCCGACATTCCCAATATCACATACCCCATACAGTTGAAATGGTCAAGTAATCACAGATTTTGACTACACCTCGTGATCTGGACCCTCAGTTACTCAAACGGCCCCAGCAAAAAATACATCCTGCCCCTGCTGGCGACACTTTTATTAGATTATTGGGACCACCTTAATTGGAAGGAAACAGTTACCAGGTTCCATCCCTTTAGATTGCCTTCAGGCACACAGCGGCACCTTCACGAGTGCGGGATCACTGCCATCGTGGGGGTTATGAATATGGAATAAAGGATTTCTTCTTCACAACAACCGTCCTCATGTGATGTGTTACATCAGCTGATTACTGTTTTCACCAAACTGGCACTGCAGTGAGGAAATGAAGAGCAGTAATATGCAATCCATATTCTCCCTTTGTACTTGTACCCTATTGAAACATTTGTGCCTCAAACCTACCAGGTTGGACAATACATCATCCACCCCTTGAGTTTCTTAACAGCTTCCTGATGTTCGTCAAACAGTTATGGGGGATCTAAAGGCAGATCAAGAAGATGTTTGAACATTGCTCTTCCTTCAAATCCCCACAAATGCAGTAAGAGGCACTTTTTTCTTTCAGCCCAAAATCTCAGTGCATCAATGGCACAGATATACAATTCAAATGCATCAACCCAGTTTCTCCACCCAATCAATGTTTCTGCAGGACATTCTAAGGATGGCGGTTGTGGAATCACTGAATTCATGAGCTAAAACAGTCCACAGCACAGAATACTGGGGAAATAAAAGCCTATATATGAATGAACCTTCCAACCAATTGTCACCTACCAACAAATATTGCGGCAGAATTGGAGAACAACATTAGCTGGAAAAGTAGTTAAAATGTTAAATGTCAAAGAAACATCATGTTTCTAGTGTCACATAGTCACTCCTTTGACACCATCAAATATGTCATACAGGGGTAGGATGATATGGCCTCAATGTGGATGTCTAGTGTCTTGCTTAATAGTCAAGAACTACTTGAAAAAGTAATATGCCTTTCCTGACTACCCTCAAGATTTTTTTCATAGTAGTCAATTACTAGTGTTTTCCTCAGTTTACTTCAGAGGTGTGCAAGTCACTGATGAAGATGTGAATGCTGCTTGCACCTCACATTGATTTGCACACACTTCTCAATATTTGAATGAGCACTAAAAATTAGAAGTGTGCCAATCACCAGTTGAACGAGTTGGATAATCCTAAAACATCAACTCTTCTCTACTGGCGTTGCTGACTGTCATTCACTCCATAATAAGACACTGGTGACGAGTATACTTAACAACTAGAGCGTTTTATCACCAGTGGTGGTTGCTATTAATGACAAGTGTTGAGTCGGGTGTGAGGGGTATGGGGTAAATAACAAAAAAAAATACAATAAAAAAGAACTTATCTGCCACTGCCGGCTGCTGTCTCAGTGTCCTTCTGCTCCGGTCCTGATTCCACATGGGCTGGTGCACACTGTGCAGGCTCCCAGACGCCAATCAAGATGTTGATCTCATGCTGGTAATACTATTTACCTGCATGAGAGCAGCGCCGTGAATGGCCTGAGCGGGCTGGTGTAACGCTCGCTCAGGGTCAGGAAGCCTGTGCTTTTTCTCCACCCGGCTGTGCAGCACAGCTCGGGTGGAGAGATCTAAGTGTGCCTGTTGGTTTGGCCGTCCTTAGACAGCCGGTCAAACTGAGATGCAAAATTACAGTGCGCACTATTTTTCCCCCCCCTGCTGTCATCATGGCCCCTCCTCGTCCTATACTTGGCTGACTCTAGCGCAGTAAGGAAATAAAATTGTTTTATTTTTCACATGTCCCTCTGGTGGCTCCGCCATTACGGAGGAACCGCCGCTGTTTGTCATAAAGGTACCTCCTACCAAGATTGGAGAGCACAGTTGACTTCTGGGTTCGACTGGTGTAATTTTCAGCAGCCTTTGTTGTGTTCCCCTGTTGTGGTGCCCAAAAGAATGAAGGCCTGTTGAACGATAATGAACGTGGTAAAAATTAAAATACTCAAATTGTAAACTACATGAAGGGAGAATCTTATATGTGGATGTCACTTTGCAAAATGTGCAGCATAGTACTCCTCAACTACAATGAACAGCAGATCCATCCAAAGGCTTCTGGTTTGCCCATTGCTAAACAAAACTCTTCACCAAAGGAGAAGTTGTGGTGACCGGAAAAAGTCACAAGGTGAGGCACTGAAGTAGGGTTCACTTGTGGATTTATCCTACAATAATGCAGAAAACAGACCTACCACTGTGTGTGCAGGCTGCAGGTAAGATATCAACTGTTCCAATACTGGCAAAGTCTAGAACCCAAGTGGCACATTCTAATGCAAAAGAATGCTATGTGCACACACACCCATAGAGCATATTACATTCTCTTTCCCAGGTAGGAAAATGTCAAACTCCACACACAAAGTTGTGTGCAATGGAAGCATTAAACATGCTATAAAGTGCTGAGAGTTGGTCTGCATCTCTTTCCTCCCTCTCACACAAGTGGAGCCTAGGAGAAGTCCTCTACCTCCCAGGCATGAAAATGCCAAAGTCCTCACACAAGTCGCCTGGAACGGGAGAAGTCAATGAGACCTTCTTGCAGTCTACATTGGCTGCCCACTGCCAGCCTCGTCAAATTCTAAGCACTAATATTTACTTTCAGAGCCTGCAAGCAACATGGCGCCTTATATTTGAGAAAAGACTACCATCCTACCAACAGGGGAGATCATTTCACTCCAACGGGCAAAAACTTTTACGTGGTCCCAGTGTTCATAAGGCAAGAAGAGGAAGTTGCTCCTTTTTCTTTTTGACCGCCAAACTCTTGAATTCATTGTCTTTGACTCTTCACTTCGCTCCTACTGTACCAGTTTTTCCTAAGCAACTGAAGACGTTCCTCTTTGATGTATAGACTTGTTGTTCTTTCGTTTGATTAGTCACCTATTCCACTTTTAGACCACTAGTGCTGTGATACCTCTTTGGAAGCAGCCACATGCATTATAAACTTTATTGTATTGTGTTAGATTAGATTGTACCAAGTAGTGTATCCAATGTTGCAAAGCCTCCTTGATTACCAACAACTGTCTGTCATGGACAATGTAATTTATTTCGAGAAATTCAGAGTTCTGGTTTAATGAACAACTGGGTGAACTGCTCCAGTTCAATTAACCTTTTTATAGCCAATGTAGGAAAGTGCCCTTTTCTATGGTCACCTCCAAATATTTTTGCCCAATGCTGATGGTTAAGACTCCGAAAGTGAACTGGACCTGCTAACCAGGCCAGTGCTCTTGTCCTATAACTGATACAAGTGAATTGGTAATCTCAATTGTCAAGGACTTTAATGCCCTTATAAGTGCGCACCCAGGTCATGGGAGTTAAAGAGGTCTCCAGGGCCTGAAGCTCTGATTGTGCCACCCTGAGTGACCCAAGTAAACAGATGACAGCTGTCCTGCCATTGCAGAGTGCACCAGCAGTGCAAACTATCAAACTCAAAATTGCTCTCACCACGTGTGGCAAAGTTATAGCACTATTTTTAATATATGCCAGTCATCCCTAAGGTAGGCATCCTGAGCCCAGGTGGCAGTGTGCATTATATTAAAGGTATGGCCATATAAGTGCAAGCTTATATGACCCTATAGTAGCTTCTTTCCATGAAGGGCTACTATAAGTAACCAGGAGGTCATAGAATAACATGGGCTGGAACCTGGGAACACCGAGGTTGCCAGCTCCATTATTGTTCCACTGAAATATGTCATGTTTGGTATCAAACTACTTGTCCCATCCCCCTGACTGGATTCCCTTGTTGGATTTGATGTGACAGGCACCCAGGTGACTACCTTAGTAATTGGTCATCTGGTTGCCCTTGCCTTTTTTGTGCCCGGGGTGACAGCTTGCAAGACAGGAATCTTCCCCCTGTCAGGAGGTTTAAACACTCCTAGGAGTCAGAGACAAAGGCCTTAGCAGAAAGGAGGTGACACCCCACTTCCTTACAGCATGATTAGTGAAGTGGCACACCAAGGTGGTAAGTTTCAACGTTTTCACCTACTCTGATATGCATCTAGACTGCCTCTCAGAGGAGGACGCAGCCAAAAGGCACATTGGCTCCCGTGCAGACGGGAATATGATGTAATCAGCAGGGTACACCCCCAGAAGGCTAGTCACACCCCTAGGGTGGGCTGCCTGGTATGCACAGCCAAGGAAGATTTCTACAATTTTTTTAAGTGGCCGAATAGAGGGTTCTGGGTAGAAAAGGCAGCACACTGTCCCGGATGTGGTTACCAGAGGGGCGGATTAGCCGCTGGGGCTAGTAGCCCATTGGCCACTTGCACCCACACCCCTAACTCCCCTAAATCTAAGATTTAAGAGGCACCCCTGGCACCAGAACTTCAGTTCTGATTCGAATTGCAACAGAGGACAAAAAAGAGACCTGAGTCTGTGATTACAGAACCTGCACAAAACAAAGGCACAATACTATGCACCTGTGGCAACTACCCTGCAACTGCACTACTATGACTCATCCCAGATCAAAGACCAGCTCCCCCAGACACAGGGACACCTTGGAGAGCCAAAGGAAACTGCAGACTCCCATGTACTAGTTGCACTAGTCCCCCACAGCCCGCAGGTAAAAGCATGCTCCCAGAACCAATGAATCGCTGCCCATCCGGCACTCTGGGGGATTTTCCAAAAGTAGATGGTCCAGTGCATTGCGGAAAATGTAGTCCTGACCTTCAGCAAGCTTCAGGTGGCTATCATTTTCCCCTGGACCTCTGGACGTCGAAATATCTTCACTCTGACCATACACCTGCCAAGGCTTGTTGGTGGCTACCACTACCTTCACTCGACGCTGCAATTCGAGGGAACTCCACAGCACCTTCAACCAACCACCTCTGTGGTCCCATTGTTAACTTTTCACATCCATTTCCTTACCAGAACCGTCGGTAAAAGCAGCTCTCCAGTGACTCCCGCTTCAGCGCCAGGGAAAACCCCTGCACCCGGGCCCTGTGAGCCAAGAAAAGTTAAACTCACTGTTGTGGCCTAGTCTTGGGACCTGCATCACCTTACTCCTCACTGGATTCCATGCAACTCAACCTGCAAGTGACAGATTGTCACTACTGCTTTTTACCAGTGACTGCAATGTGAAAGTTCTGAAGTACTGGATTGCGCTGATTTATTTTTCCTTCTAAAATCTATAACTCTGGTTACATTCATCTGATTGTCTTTTTTGGTAATTAAATGTATTTAAAAATCTGCTTTATTTTTTATAAATTGGGGTTGGGCTTCTTTCCAGTCATGTTAATTACTTACCATCCATGTTGGTACTCTGAAAGGCTTAACACATGTTCCTCTAGTAAAGCCTGACCGCTCTGCAAAACACTACCAGGACTAAGCTAGGGATGTAATAGTGTGAGTCCAAAGGACCTATTTGGAGTATTACATGGTGACACCTTCTCAGCTTCACTGCATAATACTCTACTTTCCTACAACTAATGACTTTGCTATCAAATGCTAAAGTGCCAGTTTCCAAAATGAAAGTAAGAGTGCAATTTTTAATAGAGAATGCAACATTCAACCTTTGAAAGGCTGCTTCCTGCTCCCTGCCAATAAAACAAAAAACTTTTTTTGAGTCAATTGAGGGATGGGAGTACAATATTCGAGAAACCTCGTAAAAATTGGCAGTAAAAATTGAAGAACTCAATGAATCATTGATTTTCTTTGCCAGTTCTGGGTGTGGGCTTATCCCGGACCGATTTCACTTTCTCTGTTACATTTGTATCAGAAATACAAAATCCTAGGAAAACCACCACAGGTACTCAAAGATACATTTCTCTACTTTTGCATAGAGAAAGTGTTTTCATAGACTCTCAACATTTCTTACACATGTTTCCAACATTTCTCTAGAGTTTCAAAAAAGACCAAGATAACTCAAGATATATGATGATGAATGTGTCTACCTAAGTGCAAGGGTGTTTGCGTTGGGGGGAATGATTGTTTATGTGGAGGAAGGTGTGCCTTCCTGCACATAAAGAATCCAGAATTGCGATTTGTAACACCTATGTGTGCTATATTGTGCATCACACATAGAAGTTGCAAAACATAATTTTTTTAAATTATTGTTTATGTGCAGGAAGGGGCACCTTCCTGCACATTAACAATCATCCATGTTGATTTGCTGTTTCTCTGTGTGCTGCACAATGTGGCACACATAGAAACAGCAGAAACTAGGAGAATTTAAGCATTTTTCCTCTTTTTACCATGTTAAGACTAGGTTTTCCCTGGTCTTAATTTTTGTGCTTCCTCCTATTTACACCACCCTTGTAAATAGGGGGCAGCATCAAAATCAATGGGTGTGCGACGGAACGCCCACCGCAACAACCATTGCCCGCCACTTTCACACCTAGGGGCCGATTCTGATGTCGGACGGACTCAGGTCTGATCTAAGTCGAGTTCCTTTCCGACCGATTCCATCAGAATGGCTCAGTCGGAAAGGAATTCGTCCAGCACAATCTGATGCGGTCGGAAGGGCTCCGAATATCGTTTGGAGCCCTTCCGACCCAGATCGGAATCGGGCCCTAAGTGTAGCATGAAAGGGACCCTTCTTTACAAGGTGGTGTCAAGCCACGTTGTGGCTTAATGCCTCCTTGTTAATAAGGTGAAGGGTTTATCGCCACAGGAACATCATACAAAGTGATGTTCTTGTGGCGATAGGGGCTTGTAAATATACCTCTATGTTTGCACTGCCACACAGTTCCCAAGACTGCAGCAAATGTAAGACTCTCAATGAGATCACATCTTATGATTCTGACGGGCATATTTACAAGCCACCAGAACATCACCTTTTTTGATGTTGTGGTCATGATACGGACGACGAGATTTGCCACACTTTGGTTTGGAACGGAGGACGCCATTGATCCTTAAAGAAATTGCCATAGCTGTCAACTTTCCAGCCATTGGATACTAGCTTCTTTGGCGATCAGCTGACTTAGTCGGGGTCCCGGCGGGGACATCCGTATTTTAGACGCTTTTGGGATTAGATACTCAGACGCCTTTACCATGAGATCTCCCTAAGAAGTCACATTGAGACATTTTCTCAGAAATCTAGACATTTTTGGAATTCACCACTGTGATGTTGTGATTTTGTGGACCCTCCTAACAAGTCTCATTGGAATGCTTCACCTTTTAGAGTTAGCTCCTAATTCCATTCAGAACACCATTTGAAAACATATATTGGTACAGAGCACCTTGCACTACATATTCGGCGACAGTGCATGATATACAGATGGGCTTCTGCCACTGATTCAGTTGTATTTTCAGCGCCCTGAAGAAGGAATTGCTTGTTATATTCCATTTCCTACACATGCGTTGGCGCTTTCTACATTGGATTGATTTATGTACTTAATACATTGAGCAAACATTGTATTGCAATTTGGTGTGTTTATGTATTGGTTTGTTAGTATTGTATTTGTGTATTGTACATGTGTCTTGAATAATTTATATTGGCTTTGTTTATGTTCTCCTAATTGATTATTACATTATGTAATTTGTTTTTCTTTTAGTTAGTGGGGCTCATTTACAATTGATATGCCTAAATATATTGGTGTTTATTGTTTTTAGGTATATGTGTGATATAAAAAAATGATTTTATAAAAATGATTTATACTTTTGATAGTAAAAATTGAAAACTATTGGTTTGTGGGACAATTATAATTCTATCTTGGATGCATTTCCTAATATCAAATTGTTGATCTGGGAGAAGTGTTCTTTGTTATTTACACAATACTGGCTTTGCCTTATTTACAAGGCAGTGCTAAGCCACTTAAAGTGCTGCATAACATCATTTAACTCAGGGCTTTGCTCCAGTCTGCTTCTCACCTCCTTCTCCTCATCTTGTTAGTCCAAACCAATTCCATACAATGTTTCTTAGGAGAAGGGGGATTTTTCCTCTCTTTAAAGGCTGCCTCTACTGCCAGTTGAATCATCCTCTAAATGGCTGTCATGGAGGGAATGTCTTGAGTATCATTTGTATCCTCCTCCAGATTCTTAGGGGCATATTTACGAGCACTTTAGAAATGGGGGACTCTAATTGGCAATGGTTTGCACCTTTGTCCAAGTAGGGACCCTTCTTCCGAGTCTGGGAAAGGGGGATACACTTTTAAAATAACCTCTGTTCACCCCTTTGGTAGCTTGGCATGGGCAGATAGGCTTATCTCAGATGCAGTGAGTAAAGCATGTGTGTACACATACAGTAATACAGTGAAAACACTACAATTGGACACCACACCAGTTTAGAAAAATAAGTCATCTTTATCTAAACAAAACAAGACCAAAGCAACAAGAATCCATAATACAATTCTGTAAAAATACTTACTTTGCAAGATAACCTTTAAATTGCAGAGATAGCTGAAAAACACAGTTCTTCCGAGTTGATAGCTCCGTCCGGGGCTACCACAATGATGAAACAGTTCCATCAGAACGTGTTGGTGCAGTTCAGCTAAAGCAAAGACAGACTCGAAGACAGTACCATTCTTGTGGCGGCCGACCCGATGGTACGAGCCGGTCGGGGCAAATGTCCCAGTTGCATTACAAAATGGAAGCGGTGCAGGATGGGTTGCCCTCTTGATGCGGTTAAGGCAGTGCTCAGTGACGATCGTCCAGATGGCGTCAGTAAGGCCAAGGCTTATGGTGCAGGGTGAGGCAGTGCTTGATGCAGGGCTGGCAAGCTGCAGTGCAGGTGATGGAGCCGGTCGATATACCGATCGGGCAGTGACAGTGTCAGTGACGTCCAGGCAGTGTGAAGTGAGGCGGTGGGGAATGTGGTGCCCTCAGGTCGCGGTGTGAGCAACCGCGCGGTGACGATCATCAAGATGGCATCTGTGAACCAAGGACATGGAATCTTATGATGGGCTCAGTGACAGAGTTGGATGCCTTTTCTTCTGGGGCGACTGAAACCAGCGGTTCCAGAGACGGTGCCCAGAAGGATGGTGAGGTCTTTGCTGTTCCTGGGACCTCTTGAACAGGGGGCAAGCTCCACTTCAACCCTTTGGTGACACTTGGCAAGCAGGATACACACACAGTTCCTCTCCTTTCTAGACACAACCACTGCTGGCCAACCCCAGACAGCACACAGCAAAGGGGCAGTACTCCTGCTCCAGTTTCTTCCAGTTCTTCGTCTTGGCAGAGGTTCCTCTTGATTTCTAGACGTAGTCTACAGTTCTGGGGTCTGGGCCCCAATAGTAATACAGCAAAATCCTTTGTTCTCTGGTGGCGGAGAAGCTCTGTGCCCAGCCAAAAACCAGTTCTGTCCCCTCTGGTGCAGCTGCCCGGCAGGAGGTGGAGACAGCAGTGTCCAAAGCAGACCAGGACCATTCGGGTGTGAAAGGAATCACCTACCCCTTCTCTAAATGCAGCCCAGGTCTATTCAGCCCAACCCTGACTCACCCTGGAAAGGCAGGACACACCTCACCCCTCCAAGTGGCTGTCTGAACAGAATGCACATCTCCAGCCCCTGCTATTTCAAAACTACTCAGTCAATACTCAAACCTAGCAGAGGCACAAAGGATGGCTAAGCAAGAAAATACCCACTTCTAAAAGTGGTATTTTCAAACACACAATGTAAAATCGTACTCACTAAAAGATGCATCTTTACATTCTAAGTTCTGGCATACTAAACTTTATTTTCCAATCTTG
Organism: Lissotriton vulgaris; assembly: GCF_964263255.1. NCBI lineage: Eukaryota > Metazoa > Chordata > Amphibia > Caudata > Salamandridae > Lissotriton > Lissotriton vulgaris. The sequence continues at coordinate 454,112,739 of NC_141693.1, read as the reverse complement.
TTCCCATGGGCAGTTATAAGATGTTATAAGTTAACTCCGCCCTCTATCCTATGGGACAGATAGCCTTGCAAAAGTGAAAAATGATATTGGCAGTGTTTCACTATGAGGACAGACCACACACATCAGGGCATGTCCTATCTTTCCCATACACTGCACCCTGCCCACAGGGGTACCTTGGGCCTACCTTAGGGGTGACTCATATGTAGGAAAAGGGAATGTTAGGGCTTGACAAGTTGGTGCACTTGCCAAGTCGACATAGCAGTACTAGACTGCACCCAGACCCCGCAGTGGCAGGTCTGAGTTACATTTACGGGCTGCTTATGTGGGTGGTACAATCAGTGCTGCAAGCCTACTAGCAGCATTTGATTTACAGGCGCTAGGCACACAGAGCGCATTGTACTAGGGACTGGCTAGTAAATCAAATAGGCCGCGGGCGGACGCTATCTCTCGTCTCTGGCTACCATGCCACATAACGTTTAAACAAGTCATAGTCTGAAAATGAAAGAATTCAAAGAATAGTAATTTGATGTTACCTAACATAAGTAATTGTCACGCATTTGAATTAATGCTGACCTCCCATTGAGCCCTGAAGAAGTCTCGGTCACGAGACGAAACGCGTTGGCTAAAAGAGAATTACATGTGTATTTGGATTTTATTGTCTGGATCAAATAATAGAGAACTCATTCCGATCAACAGTGGAGTCCGGACCTGTTCATTATAATATTCTTCTTTGGACTGATTCAACACAAAAAGACTTATATAACATTCCCTTGATGGGTGCTGATTCCAGAGAAAAAAAATCTCTATTTTGGGCGTTTGCTTAATTGGGAGTAAAAAGGGTTGTACTCTCTGGTTTCAAAGGCACCATCACAAGACCAGCTAGCCACTTATATTAACAGGTGCAGTTCCTTTGCCTCGACCCGTTTGTGCCATTCTATGTCTTTGCCATTCCACTCTACGACACTCCGCGCCACTCTCCTCTACATCACTAACTTTTAGCCATGCAGAACCGCAGCCACACTGGTGTACAACATGGCTAAAAGACATTGACAAAGCCAAAGTTCTTGCATAGGTGAGACGTATTGGCTTTGCTGTTGCTTGTTAAGATCTGGCACTCTTTCACAACCAGAGAACAGCCATCCTGAGGATGTTATGGAAAATCTCTGCTTCTACTGCAACAGGTCTGTCAAACCCATTAGTTATTTCAAGCTAGTGAAGAAGATCAGAGTATAAGTGGAAAAAAGAGGGTGGTGCAGAGAACGGAAAGGAGTTGCTGGACCCAGATCCATTAACCCCTTCGAAGCTAATGACGAGCTGGGCTCGTCATGGCGCTTACCTGCCGTGCGCGGATGACAAGGCCAGCTCGTCATGATTTATGGTGTTTTAGATTTTTTAGCGCAGGACGGGAAAACGCCTAGCAGCCATGTGGTTAATATCTTGAGCAGGTAGTATGCAAGTCACACCCAGCAAGTCACCACTAAGATTACAAAACCAATGAGATAGTTCAGGGTTCAGGAGGGATTTTAATTGTCAGTAGTTGAGGGAGATTAAACAAAACCATTTAAAATAGGGTCCAAGGGATATGTATTTTAAAAACCCACACCTGATTTTATCCCCAGCACCAACTGAATGTATAACATACGAAACACAGGGGGTCTAACAGCCAAATTGAGAGGCTACACTATCGATACTGAGTCAACAAGATCTCAAAATATCTTTATCGCACACACATAACGTATTATTATTATCTTATTTTAAATCACTTTCTTGTTTGTTGCACTATTTCTTTTTACTTTACCATCAAAAGATCAGTCATCATGGATGGTTTGTGTATTTGGTGGACCAAATCCTGATACAACAATAAGGTGCGGAGCTGAGTGTCCCACTGATCAGGGGACAAGCCTAATTTGCACAATGGGTTTGGCCAAATGATAGGACTGATCATTGAGTCTAATTTGATGGAAACCCTTTACAATCTGTTGTGGATTAATCGGCCATTTTACGAATAATCGATGATGTACCGGTCTCCTCTATGCATGTAGTGTTAGCCTTTTTCCTCTTTTTTCCTTGTTAATACATTATGTGTGTGCGATAAAGATATTTTGAGATCTTGTTGACTCAGTATCGACAGTGTAGCCTCTCAATTTGGCTGTTACACCCCCTGTGTTTCGTATGTTATACAGTAGTTGAGGGAGAACAGAACCAGTTGCTCAACCTTTGTCTTTGAGCCATTGTTACAAGCTCACAGCAACATTATAAAATAAAATGTTGAAACGTTTCAAACACACTCACCCCAAGACACAGATCTGGGTTTAATCCATTGTTATTTTGCTCACAACATCGCCCTAGTTTGGACCCAGCCATATGAAAATCAGGCTTGACCCTGCTCCTGATGGGAACAGTCCCGACCGAATTGCCTGGCCAGGTCCTCCCTGAACCGGAAACAAGCATCCTAGGACTGGTTTCGGGGTATCACTCCTCATCGGCCAGGCTAGCCTAAATCCAGTGGTGCAGCGAGCAAAGGACTCATGTCTGAGCATACACTTAGCGCCCACATAGCAACATCACAAAATAAAATGAAGGGCTGAGTGTTGAAACTTTTGAAGCACTCACCCTCAGTAATAGAACTGTGCTTAATCCATCGTTATTTTGCTTGCCATGCCACCCCAGTTTGGACCTAACCATATGCAAATCAGTCTTGAACCTGCTCTCTATGGGAACAGTCCAGCCCAAACTGCCAACCAAGTCCTCCCTGAACCGGAAACAAGCATCCAGGGAAGGTGAAACTACAAAACAAGATAACGTATTTAAATAATATTTACATGCATTTAGAGCTGGCAAGATATCTCACTAAATTGGAAGCTCGCCAATCGCAATAGTTTTAACCCATGCCAAGCCAACTCACCCTTCCATCCTTCGAGGAGCATAATTTGGAGATTAACCCCTTATTTACAGCGCGTAGAAACAGACAAGTTTAAGTTTGGAGCCCTACAAAATTCATTTATTGTATGTATTCTTTAACACTGCATGGAACAGGGAGCTCGGGCATTTGAATGCTGTCTCACTCTGTAACTGCATGAAATGTTGAGAGGCCGGCCATTTGTAACCCGTGATAGCGCTACAACACTGAGTAGAGCTAAACACATCTCCAGGCACTTCTTTCCCATCTGTACATTGCGTCACTCTGCGAAATAAAGACCAACGATAAAGAACATTAATGAAGAAGCATCCTTGCTTCCCTTTTTTTCCCACTTCACCACTGCTTAGAATACGCAGTGCCCCCTGGCACCCTCCCTCTGGCTCACTCCGCCCTGCGTGAAATATGGAGCATCCCTGGCATGTCGAGCCCAAGGCCTGCGAGGGCTTCCCGCGGCGTGATCCGAGATCTTTCCTCCAGATAATGAGGTCCGAAAGGAGGTAAATAAAGAAACAAACAAATTGGAAACTCCTATTTTGGGCATGTTGATTTGTGCCCCGCTGGCGTCCTCTGATCAGCTGTCAGTGCGGCGGAGGGGGGCGCATTCCGACCCTAGCATTAGTGACGGTAGTTTAATGGAGACAATACCACAGCGGCAGCTGGACGTTACGAGGTAATACAAGCACCGAGAGTGATTAACCTCGAGACTGCGGCTCAGGGAGCCTCGTTCTGAGACGGCCACGCACGAGGAAGGCTGTCATCCCCTTACACTTCAAAAAGTCTCATAAATAATCTTACGTCCACCCTGTTGGTCCCACATTGAGCCCTCGCTGTAACGTTAATGGTATGTGCCGCTGCTCACCCAATCTGGAATGTACTAATGGTAGACTTTAAGTCCGAAGGCAGCTCGGCAGGTTAATGCACCTGCTAGAAAGATGTATTTGGAAGCTCCGGGACAGATTTACCAGTTTATCCCGCAGTGCAGCAGCCACAAATGCGTGAGAAGGAGAGAGCAGGAGAGTGCCATCTTTACAAAAATATATGCCACTTTCCACAGGCGGCTACTAATACAAAAATGTGGTGGAGTACGATGGACCCAAACTCACCACTACTGCTCCCGCTGGTGTAGCACTTCTAGTCCCAATCATGTCCACGAGCAGGAAAGGGAAGTACTTCCTTCCTGCTCGCGGAACCCAAATCCAACCAATCCTGGAGCTGCTCCTATGCAGAAATGTGAGTCCATGTGCCACAGACACATCTTTACACCATAGTGAAAGGATGCCTCTGTGAGTCTAGCATAGGTTTTGTACTGGAAGGATACCCTAACAGTACAAAATACTATGCTTAGACTAACTCTACAAATGTTGCCACTTTGGATGTGTGCTGTACAGTGCTGTACAGTGCAGCACATATGGAAAGCTGGAAAATAAAGGAGAAAAAAGCATTTCTCCTTCATAGTGCATATCTGAAATGAGCACTATTTTCAGACACCAAACGGTGTCTATTTTTTAAGTAAACAGTGTTTAGCGTCAGAAACCTTGGGTGGTTGCATGGAAATGCCCATCCAAAAAGAACAATTGATGGTCAGAATGCAGAACAATGTCTTACATTGACCCTAGTACAGAGATCTGGGCCTAAATCCATCACTTTTTTGCTCACCATGCCATTCCAGTTTGGATACAGCCATATGCAAATAAGTCTTGAGCCTGCGCTCAATGGGAACAGTCCAGCCCAAACTGCCAGGCCAGGTCCTACCTAGACTGGAAACAAGCATCATAGGACTGGTTTCAGGCTTTCAACTCTCATCAGGCAGAATAGCTTGACTCCAGTGGCATGGAGAGCACGGGCTCCATGTCTGGGCGTACCCGTCCCACTCGGGATGACAAATGCAAAAACAACATTTGATGGACAGAATGCAGAACAATGTCATACATTCACCCTAGTACAGAGATCTGGGCCTAAATCCATCGCTTTTTTGCTCACCATGCCATTCCAGTTTGGATACAGCCATATGCAAATAAGTCTTGACCCTGCGCTCAACGGGAACAGTCCAGCCCGAACTGCCAGGCCAGGTCCTACCTAGACTGGAAACAAGCATCATAGGACTGGTTTCAGGCTTTCAGCTCTCATCAGCCAGAATAGCTTGACTCCAGTGGCATGGAGAGCACGGGCTCCATGTCTGAGCGTACCCGTCCCACTCGGGATGACAAATGCAACAACATTTGATGGACAGAATGCAGAACAATGTCATACATTCACCCCAGTACAGAGATCTGGGCCTGAATCCATCATTTTTTGCTCACCATGCCATTCCAGTTTGGACCCAGCCATATACAAATCAGTCTTGACCCTGCGCCCAATGGGAACAGTCCAGCCCGAACTGCCATGCACCACCTATGCCCCCTTGGTGCTAAGTAATGCATTACATTCAAATGATTTTCAAGCATAAAAAAGGTTTTACTCTGGAAAGTAAATGGGTAACAAAAGATTTGCAGGCTTATTTACAAGCCCATTGTGCCGCTGGTGTGTCATTGTGCGCATTTACAGTGCCAGCGAGGTGTCAAAATGGACACTGCTGCTGGTCAGAGGGATGGGGGGGAGTTAGGTGACATTGACCCAATAAAACCTGCCCCCCTGCGAGGCACCTGCATACAAACCTCTCTCCCTGCATCTGCCATGGCCTAATAGTGATGGCCCGGCGGCGATAACACTGGTTCTGGCAGAGCACAGGAGGCAGTGCGTCGAGGTGAGAATGCCCCAAAGGCTAAAGCAACACCTGGCCCCCAGGCTCAATTTACAGCATGGCAGAGAAGGGCCAAGATACTGGTGCCACATGAAAGTGCCCTGTGGGGGGACTGGGGAAGAAAGTCAGTCACTTGGGACGGTTTACAGAGGCCCCAAAAAAACGGCCTACAGGTGACCCTGAAGCACCAGCCTATCGGCCAATCCCGATTGCCCGCCTTATCTATCCGAGCCTGCCTCCCATATAATAACGAAGGACCACTTTTAACAGTCAAATCTGACAGAGAACCGGGGACTCGGGAACGCGGACAAGATTGGAGCAAGGCGAGAGGAGAACTGCACTTTGCATATCCTTGCACACAGCTCCGTGCGCCTCTCAGATGATTGACGCCCTGGGCATCCGCCCAGCTCACCAAAGCCAAAAGCCGGCCCTGCACACTGCAACGGTAAAATCTGCATGCAAATTTGCAGTGCCTCGAACTCGCTTGAGCACCCTGCAACTCCTAATTAGGCCTAAAGTGATTTTAAATTAAGGTAACTTGGTGAGCACGTTCAAACCGTGCACTTATAAGTGAGAACATGTCTGTGCATGAGATTTTCCAAAACGTATTACTGAAAAAGTCTCTAGATGGGACAAGTTAGAACTTGCATAATGTTGGGACATTATACATCTCTCAACAATTCAAATTGCCCTAAGAAAGGTGGGTAGCTTGAAAAAACATGAGCCAGTCAAGACCAGGGCATGTGCAGGGAATGAGATTTTGATATCTTATCTGATCACCTGGATACCTATCTCATTCAATCCAATTTTGGATCGATTATTGACTGTCATTGAGTAAAAGGCAAACCCACATAAGTTAAATCAACCCCATAGACTAACGCAACTCTGAAGAACCACTTACGACTGGTAAAGTTTAAAAAGTTTAATATAAAACCAAAGTCAATTGCAAATACAAGCCTCTCAATATAAGATTCAACAAGTATACAGGTACTAAAAGGAACATAAATTCCCTAAAGAATCTCAGTCTACAAAAGAAAACAATCAAAACCAATTCTAAAATCAGCAAATTGAATAGCATAGACACAAAATGGATACGATGCGTCATTTACAGAAAAAGAATGAAACAAGTTAAAACTGTCCCTACTCTACACTAGATGACATCCCTACTCATCAAGTCCTTTTACCTAAAAAGGTGTCAGCCGCTTGACTTCCAAAGAAGTTCAAACTCTCTTAGTCTCTGATGGAAACCTATGTCGAGAAGCAGTACCCTTTGTGCCTACCCATCCGCTCTCTAAGGGTCCTCGGCCTACTGCTCTCTAAGAGTTCTCAGGGCATCTGCTCTTACTCTCCTTGCTTAGGCCATCTGCTCTGCTCTCTCCCCGGGGTGCTGTCCCTAAATACAAAATCACAGTATGGGTGGAACGCCCCTTTGAGACGCCCACCACGTACTCATTTCACGTGGTCCCGCTTCTGTTTTTTTCCATAGTTTCGTCTCTTCGAGTCGTCTGTTAAGTTGACCTTGCTTCTCAGGCGCCGTCTCCGTCGTCGTGCTGGTAACCCCATGACATTCCAGTTGACACCTCCAGACCAAAGTCTATCACCTCAAACAGAGCTCTATTCATTACAATTGTGATTGTAACCCCTTTTGGTCCTGTGAACAAACACTTCGAAACAAGACCCCAAATTCCAAGCGTCCCTTATCTCACTAGGCCATAAACTTCGTCCAGCATTGTCACTTTAATTTAACGAGACCTTTGACTCTTAGCTCGCACGTACAGATCAAAGCTATCCCCCTATCCCTGTGAGCCCACTAAATTATATGCAGTGGACTACTCTCTTGCGAACCCTTGGTCCGTTAGGTTAAAATCACATATGAACACACCATTCTAAAATTCCTACAAACTCTTCTACGCGGTATGACTTTTAACACACATATATATAATCGAATTAGCAAATCATTGATTATAATCGAACCCATATTACATAAAAATACAACGCTATACTCTCATTCTTACACAGTGCTATATGGTCTGCACATTTCTTCGATTTACATTTCATCTCTTTCTCCGTTTAATTAATTACATACATACATGAATTCTGTTTAGCACGTTCTACTGTTCTTAAACATTTTTCACATATTTCTACTTTAGCCCATCCTATATACGGGTCTTTCTAATTCTAATGCACTCTCTAGAGTAAATACAGATACATTTCTTATTACTTAAGTTACATATGCTAACTTTACGCTACAGGCTTGTAAATATGGTACGGACATAATTTTCATTCAAATTGCGCTCTCTCAGTTCCCCCCTTTGATGACCTCTAGGGGTCATCACTAACACCTCAATTTGAATGTTACTTTACACAGAACTAGTTACAAATCTCCCTCTTTTTATCGTCTCGAGAGCTCTCAAACTCCTATACTGCTGATCTTGCAAAGCAGCTAATCTCCTTTCTTGCTCTCTCATGGACCTTTGCAACCGGTTTGACCTATACCATTTGTGCAGTCTCACTAAACCCCACAATATGATTATGCAAATCAATATTATTAAGACAGGTTTCAAGATGTACCAAACAACACTTTTACCCAGATTGGCAAACCAACCTCCAACTTTTCCCATTCCATGACCTACTTTTTCCCAAACATTTACTTTTGTTAAATCTTCGATTTCTTGATGTATCTCAGTAATGTTCTGTATAACCTTCTCAAGTGGTTTTGAATTGTCTGGAATGTAAGTACAACATTCCTGGACCTTCAGAGCCTTGCAGACTCCGCCCTCTTTTGCTAGCAGAACATCTAAAGCAAGACGGTTCTGAAGAACCATTGCCCTAATCGACTGCATCTCTCCTTCCACTAGCATCAATGACCTTGCAGTACTGGCAGACAGTCTATCCACAACTGTAGCTAGTCTCCTGATCTTAGCATCATTAAGTATCAAACCTAAAAGAGGAAACATGGCTCCAAATACGTCTCCAACTACCTCAGCATCTCCTACTTCCCTTTTCCCTCTTGTCGAAGCCTTTCCCTCTATGATCTCTAAATCCTTCGCATGATATATTTTGGGGAAGACAATTGCCAAATAACATGAACCATACCAATTGTCAGGCAATTTTACATAGGCATTTCTTCCACATACAAAATATACATTAGGAATCGCTTGCATCCCTTTCATGAAATCCTTCGTATAGTATTCTAACCTGAAAGCATGTTCGCAACTAACTTCACCTACAAATACACTCTCATAATATGTCTTGCTTCGAGTCAAGCATAACTTTCCTTTCTGTGTTCCATCCAAAGCTATTGGACCATTACTACCCTTCCTTTTGTGTGCCTTTTCCTCTTCGGTCCAATCTGTTTTCCATTGTCCTGACATTTTTAGAATCTTCTGCCTCCTGTACCGGTCATCTACTTGTCCAATGAATTTCTTCTCAATCTCTGACACTTTGCAAGTCAGATTATTTCGGCGTGCATATGAAGTATCTAATGTATCCCAAGGAAGAAAGAATTTTGCTAATCTATCTTCCTTTTTGTAATAGTCCCACTTATTCATTTGTTTATAATTCGGGACTTCAGGTAGTACCGAATCATAATTTGAAAAGTAGTACTCAAACCCTTCTCGACCATAAAATATACTGAGCAATAAACTACATGTTATCCCATATGTCAGTGGAAGGTGATGATATCTGATGCCTTCATCTACAGAAGCCGGCAATTGCATGCAAACATAACAATCTTTGGCCTCCATGGCATCAATATACTCGTATAATAACTTGGCATATGCGTTTGATCTAAAATTTCCCTGCGACTCGTCTACGTGTAACCTACGGGCTTCATCTGCCAGTAACGCCTTTTCACGGATTTCATTGCTATCCTCCTTCTTCCCAACAAGAGCAGGTTTCAAAGTCGTTACAGGCTTTACATCTGTTGTCTCCTTTACACTTGCATGTCCTACTATGTATGATATGGTAACTACTGTGATGATAAGAGAAATTACTACTGCTATTAGTGTGCCTATTATGCATTTGGCTTTTCGGTTTGGGTTGCCAGTCTCCATGTTATCAAACAACTTGGCTCTTTCTTTTTCGAGGAAAAGTTTTCTTTTTTCAAGCCTTTATTTGCTTTATTTGATTTCTCAGTCTGTGAAGCACTCTTAACCAACAAAAAGTCTCTTTTTTCCGACAATGTCTTTTTATCTTCAGCAACAGACAACCCTAACCCTTCTCCGTCCTCTAAATGTAATCCCTACTTTTATTCTTCTTTCCACTCGGCGCTAGGTTATCTTCTTCTTTATAGCTTAATCACAAAAGTCTTTATGCATCTACAATGATTCTAGTGCCAGCAGCTCTAATGGCATATTCCAACAGTTCTAAACGAATGACTTTTTCTTCCTGTGCTGCTATTGGATGACCCAAAGTTGGAAACTCTAATCGATTCAGCACCAGGTCTTTGATCCGACTTAGGTAAAGGGGAACGGGGAGTGTGAAGGTCAGTAACCCCTCAGTCTCGATTCCAGGCGTCAACATCCATACCTCCACCGTCACAATTGGATCGAGATTGGTCACCTGCACCTCTCTCACTCTCCCAGATCTCTGTCCCCAAGACATCTGCTGCTAGATAGGTCCACTCAGGGGTGGCGTATCTTCTGCAGGGCACACGTACTCTCCTTGATCTTCTCGGACTCTCAGAGCCTGAGTCCGTAGCTCCTTCGTCTAGATCTGAATCTTCAGAGATCGGGACAAGGGTTCTCTCTGGATTTGCTCTCAAGGTTGACCTTCTCCTTCTTTCCGGCCAACTAGCTTCTCCATTCCTTGTCCTCCTGCTCCTTGTTCTTGGACTCGTTTCTTGACCACTTACAGCTTGTTCGGTGTCTGACTCGAACTCCCAGCTACTTTCCTCTTCTGAGGCAGCTTCGGTCTCACTGGTGTCCTGACCGTCATCAGCCTGTTCCGACACAGGCTCAGCCTCTTCGATCACCTCTACAGCTTGACTTTCCCTCTCTGTGGCTTCTCCGCTTTCCGCTGGATTTTCGTCCGAGAGAGGAGCTGTTTCTTCCAGAGGTGCTGGAACTCTTCGGGTGTGTGAGGCGTGTATCCAGTTGGGCAAGCCTCCACACTTTACTGCAGTGTTCGTAACTAGTATGACTTGGAATGGTCCACGCCAGCGCACATCTAGACAGTTCTTCCTGACATGTTTCTTCACCAGGACCCAGTCCCCCGGACACAGGTCATGGCACAGGTCCTGAGCTGATGGAACCTCTGCAGCCTGCACCTGAAGGGACACAGAATGAATGGCGTCAGATAGTCCCTTGCAATAGTCCAGGATCAAATCGTCTGTGATGTTCAACAGTGCTGCAGTCGGAACCGATGGCAGTCTCTTAGCTCTCCCCATTAGCACTTCGTGTGGAGAGAGACCTGTCCTTCTATCTGGTGTGCTACGTATACTCATAAGGACCAGTGGAAGTGCATCAGGCCAACTCAAGGACGTCGATGAACAAACTTTGGCGAGTCTGGATTTAATGGTGCTGTTGATTTGCTCTACAATCCCCGAAGCTTCTGGTCGATAACTACAGTGGAGCTTCTGGTCTATACTTAAAGCTGAACATAGCATCTTCACTATTTCGCTGTTGAAATGTGTTCCTCTGTCCGATTCCAAAGAGGCCGGCACCCCAAACCTCGGTATCAGTTCTCTAAGCAACAATTTTGCTACTGTAAGTGTGTCGCACCTACGTGTAGGGTAAGCCTCAACCCATCTGGAAAATATACAGACAATCACTAAGACGTATCTGAGTCTATTGCACTTGGGCATTTCAATAAAATCCAGCTGCATTCTATTGAAAGGCCCCCCAGACCTCCCTATGTGGCTCAAAGTGACTGGTGTTCTCTTTCCTACGTTTAGCTGCTGACAGATCACACAACGCTGACATACTGCTTCTGCCGCTACTCTAAACTTCGGATTGTACCACGTTTGTCTGAATACTCTCACCATGGCATCTCTACCTATGTGTGCTGGTCCATGCAATCTCCTTGCCATTGGACTAACAAGTTCGTTTGGTAAAACTGCTCTCCCATCTGCAGAGATCCAAAAATCCATCTCACTTTTGGTACAACCTGCTGTTTCCCATGCCTTTTTCTCAGAATCAGGTGCAGTCTCCTGGACACATTTCAGTTCATCCCACGTGTCTACAGTTTCTAACAACATAGTCAAATCAGTTCTTTCCTGTATTCCCCCCACTTCTACCTTGGTGAGAGAATACCCCTGTTCCGCACAGTAACGTGCGACTTCATCTGCGTATCGGTTACCTTGCGACACAAAATCTGTATTTTTTGTGTGCGCGGTACATTTAACAACCGCTATAGCTGCTGGACCTTGTAATGCCTCTAACAATAATCTCACGAATTCTCCATTCCTAATGGGAGAACCCGAGGAGGTCATGTAACCTCTTTGAGACCACAACTGCCCATAGTCATGAACTACCCCGAAACCATACTGGCTATCGGTGTAAATGGTGACTCGAATTTTATTGCCTGCCAAACAGGCACGGGTCAAAGCAATGATTTCAGCTACCTGAGCGGAATGTACTCCTTCCAGGCAGGCAGCTTCCACTACTCCGGTAATGGTACAAACTGCATATGCTGCTCTCAGCTGACCGATATCGTCTCTTACGCATGAACCATCAACAAAGAATATTTCATCAGGGTCAGTCAGTGGCTCATCTACGATATCTGGTCTTGGTTTGGTGCATAGTTCAGTCACGTCAAGGCAGTCATGATCTGTACAAACTTCATCATCAATTTCATTAGGAAGTGGCATCAAAGTAGCAGGATTCAAGACAGAGCATCTTTTTAGGGTCACATTCTCAGCAGCCAATATGACTTGCTCATAGCGCGTGAGCCCGCTATTCGTCAGATGCTGAGTCTTGGTCCTGGTCATTAACAATTCCACAGAATGCGGTACATACACCACTAACTGATGTCCCATAACCACATTTTCACACCTTTCAATGCTGACACCCGTTGCAGCAACGGATTTGAGACATCCGGGCAACGCTGCGGCTACTGGATCTAAGGTAGCCGAAAAGTATGCAACTGGTCTACGGGCATTTCCGTGTATCTGGGCCAAAACTGACAAAGCACAACCTTCCCTTTCACAGCAGTAAAGCAAGAATGGTTTCTCGTAATCAGGCATTCCCAAAGCCGGGGCACGACACAAGTCCTCCCTCAGCTGCAAAAACGCCATCAAACAATCTTTGTCCCATGGTACCGGATCACTCACCCCCTTGTGCGTCAGTTTTTGTAAAGGTTTTGCCTTCAGTGAAAAGTTGGCTATCCACTGCCGGCAATAACCAACCATGCCTAGAAACATCCTGACTTCTCTTTGTGTTTTGGGCGCACTCATTTTCATGATCGCCTCTATTCTGTCTGGAGACACCTTCCGTTTTCCCTTTTCAATCCTGTGGCCCAAGTACTGCACTTCTGTCAGACAATACTGCAATTTACTTGGAGACACCTTGTGTCCGTTCTCGGCCAAGTGATTTAGTAAGGTGATGGTGTCTATTTTGCAAGCTTCCTCAGTTTCTGACGCCACAAGTAGGTCATCTATGTACTGGACCAGAACCGAGTTCATGGGCAGTACTAGACTTTCAAGATTTTTCTTCAACAGCTGGTTAAAAATCGATGGGCTTTCGGTATACCCCTGGGGAATTCGACACCAGGTTAAAACGCGATTTTCCAGCCTAAAAGCGAAAAGATATTGGCTTTCCTCATCTAAGGGGATTGAAAAGAAAGCCTGGCACAGGTCTATCACCGTGAACCATTCAGCTTGGAACGGTATCTGAAACAATATCACTGATGGATTCGGTACCACTGGACAACAAGAAACAACGATGTTATTAATCTTTCGAAGATCCTGCACTTTTCTGTATTTCCCACTAGGCTTCTGCAAACCCATAATCGGGGAGTTACATGGACTTCCCACGATCTCCTTCAGTATTCCCTGTTTAATCATGGATTCGATCACAGGCTTTATTCCTGCAATCGTCTCCGGTGTCAACTTATATTGTGGTGTTCTTGGATACTCGGCATTGGGTTTTACCATGATCTTTACCGGTTCTACCCCTTTGATCAGTCCTATTTCTTCTCCAGTAAAATCCCACACCTCAGCCGACACCATCTCCTTCAAGTCCTGTGGAAGCTCCTCCACCGTTAAGGTAGGGTATAGTTCCACGCATCCCTGCGAGTTTACAACCTTAAAGGCGGCATCATCATCGTTAGTCTGCACTTCTACTCCTTCAGGTGTGCAATATATGGTGCAGTTTAGTTTACACAACAGATCTCTTCCTAGCAGACACACAGGGCTTGAATCACAAATCACAAACTGGTGTTCATCACTATATTTCCCTATCTTCACTGATACTGGTTCTGTCAGAGGATTCGTCATTCTCCTATTTGCGACTCCTACCACCTGGATCGTTTCTCCCGACATTGGCAGACCTGGGACTACCGCCGATCTCAAAGTGGATCGAGTGGCCCCCGTATCCACCAAAAAGGTCGTAGGACATCCAGCCACCTCAGCCTCCACGTATGGTCCTCTCTGATCCACCTCCAGGGCTGCTCCTAGGGTACAATCTTCTTCCCTATTCACTCGTTGCCCCGTAAGGGGATCAACGTAGTAGCATTCCTCTCCTCCTACGAACAGTGGCAGTTGTCTATAGGTTTTCCCTCCATTTGCAATTCGTGGCGGTTGAGGGAACTGAGCTCGAGGAGTCTGAGTCCCCCCTTTGATCAACTTTCCCTTCGGGACCACTGTTCCCTTTACCAGGCTGTTCTGAACCTCATCCTCCTCCTGTTCTAATTCCCCCGTCTCGACATTATAGGGACACTCGCGTCTCCAGTGTCCCACCTCGTTACACTGGTGACACCTTGTCGTCTTTTTCAGTGTCGCGATATCTACCCTAGGTCTCGGTTTTTCCTCCTCATCTCTGCTTTGATTATTCTGTTTCTTCCCTAGGGTTCCTGTTCCCTGTTGCCGCTGTCCACCCTTTCCAGCTGATTGCATCTGCACCAACATCAGCTTCTCCTTAAGTTTCTTTGCTTTCGAATCTATTTCATCGCTGCAATACCTCGCATACCTCAGGATCTCATCTAAAGGTTTGTTTTGCCAACAGATCAAATGCTGTTGAATCATTAAGCTTATGTCTGATCTCAATCCCAAGACGAACTTCGACACAAACTGTCCTATGTCTTTAGGATCCATCACGTCCAATCCACTGTACTGTTTGAATGCTTTCAGCAATCTCTCATAGTACTCGTGAATGGTCTCTTTAGGTTCCTGAGTGGTTCGATCTATCCTAACCCAGTCTATGTCCTGCAACGGCACTTTCTCTTTCAACCATGCCATTACCCTCTCGTACTTCTCCATGACTTTCTCTGATGGTCCATTCGTCTGGGCATCCCTCTCTAGCTCACAAATGGGCCATTCAACACTAAGCTTACATGCCGTCCACAAATCTCCGGGTACTACAATGTCAAACAGGGTGTTCAAGTCGACCCACAGCACTTTAGAGATCTTCACGAACCTCTCTACCTGTTTGTACCATTCTACGGGATTCTCCCTTAGCTTTGGGAAGGAATTGGTAAATGCCGCTAGATCCCCCCTACTCCAGGGCACATGCACGTAGTTTCCGTTCACGATTTCTCGCAAAGGGAAAGCTTCCATTCGCATTAGCTCTCCCTCCGGGGACCTCGCAAGTGTGCTCCTTCTGACGGTTCCCCTCTTGGACCATCTTTCCTCCCATTTATCCAAATCCCTCCACAATCTGATACTCAAGATCAGTTCCTTTATGTGTATTTTCAGCCCAATCGTCCTACGCTCATCTAGATCCTGATCCGTGCAATTTAGCCTATGGTTACCCTGTAAAGCTTTAGTTCGTGATAAGTCTATCATGTACCTGTTTGCCAACTCAGATAATTTTTCATGAACTGACCTCGCTTTCCGAGTAACATCCTTAGCCATAAACAGTTTTTCATCCTGTTCATACAGATCGATCCTTTCCATTGGCAATGTGCCGTCTATTATTTCCTCCAAATCTGATTTTAAACTAATTACATCGAGCCGTTTTGCTTTTATCTCAGCTCTCAGTACCTCACTCCTAGGTGGTTCGTTTACATCCCTCTCACCCCCACTACGAGTCCTATGTCTAGGCACAGGTGAGTCATGAGGAGTCCTTCTTGCTTCTCTTTGTTCCCACCTCTCTAGGTCCCAAGCTTTCCCATCTTCCCTAGGGGTATGGTGGAACAATGTTCTATTCCCCATTACTGCATTCTGTCTTTTCGGCTCGGTCTCTCTAGATGCAAGATAGGATCCTCCGTTCTGTTCTAAATCACTGCAACTCCCTTGCTGTCTGGTGTCACTCAATAAACGATAAGGTCCCTCACGGCCCTCCATGTTCCCGCGATCACATCCGAGATCACCGGATACCTGGCGAGACCTTTCGCGACTCCCCATACTCTCGTGACTCCAATGTCGCACATTTTCGTCCGGGGTATGGTGAGTGCACCTGTAACTATCTCGGTACTCTTGTGTCCTTCGTTCTCCCTCACTAAGGATGGGGCGAGGCACTCCCCCACATCCTGTACTCTTGTCTTCACACATTTGTCTATTGCCACTGATGGTATGGCAAGTATCTCCTTTGCTTCCTTGACTCCCTCTCTCCCACTCCGGACTGCTTTCGCCAGCTCCGCAGTGAGAGAGGATCCTATCCTCTTGATCTCTCCATTCGGTTCCTGTTTCTATTCTTTTATTCTGAGTCTTTACGGCAGCACCCCATTCTTTCAAGTACTCTCTTAACTCCTTAAAGGATTTCGGTTTCGGTCCCCTCAGGTCCATCTGTCCTCTCGGACCCCCCTGTTCTATCCAGGGATCCGTTACTGGATCCAATGGTGTACTCCGACTCCTTGGTCCTAGCAACTGCCTTTGGGAATTGATCGTATTGTTCCTACTTTCCATCTCTGCCCTTTCCCTGTCCCACCGTGCCTGTTCCTCCTGCTGGGCTCCCTCCGGGTTGTAGATTGATACTATAGGACCTATGGTAACAGGTACTTGTAGAGCATCCGGCAGTTGATACGACCTTGCACACTCCATTTCTGGCACCTTCTGTACCACAAATCTTCCTACTACTCTCTGTACGGGACTAGATTGAGGTATTTCCTCACCTTTCTTGGGTTCCCACTCTGATGTGGGGAGCGGTCTATATTCCCCCTTCCTAGCCCCGTCCCCCTGCTGTAGTTCGGGACTTTCGGCTTCTCTGTTGTACGGAGGTGGTCTGTCTAATAATAGCCTATCTATCAGAATATCATCCGTCTCGCTGTCCTCATCCTCTTCTGGAGGTTTCTTTTTTCCCGTAGCCTCTAGCATTGGGTATAGTTTGTCTGCTTCTATTCTTTGCACCCTCCACTTTTTAGCTTCATCATCCCATTTAGCATCCTGCACTGCTCTTACCGATCGTCTCACTCTTTCTTGGCGCCTATTCAGGCTCCTGTCGTGTGCCGCCCTGAACCATGCATTGAGGGCTTCGAACTGTGTTGGCCTCGGTAGAGGTCTTGTTGCGAGCATTACCGCTTTCAGTTGATTCAATGCTTCTAACCTAAACGTCCCGTATCTCGGGAACGTCAGTTCCTCATTTCCTTCTGTTAGCTTACTCCACTCGGAGATCCATAGTATTGAGTGTAACCCAACATTCACAGCCATATAATAAGCTGGTGTGCCTTCCGGTGGGGCTTCTTCCCCCGCATACAAGTTCCCTCTATCTCTCTTAAAGATCGCCCTTAAACGTTTAAAACACTTCATTTTCAAGAATCTACGATTTCCCTTAATTCTCTTCCTTATTTACTTCCAGATGGCGAACCACCAATCCCTGCGCGGCTCTCGCTGACCAGCCTATCCCAGCGCGGCTCTACGCTGACGTCACTTGTCCCCTCTGTAGCAGTTCCCCTCCTTTCTCAGCTCGTCTCGCGGTCTTGCATGCGTCTCATTCATACACCGAAAAATGACTACTTCCGACCAAGCGATCACTTTTCTTGACTGTACGTCCACAGTCTAACTGTAATTGTCACCTCAACTGACGAGACGTCTTTCACTAACGTTCAGACGCTCGCCTTAACTGATAGGTTACTTACACACAGTAAACGTCCGACCAGCGTCCGTTACTCATACACTCACTCTGGCATTCCCCCTATCTCGGTCCTACGGGCGATCAATGGTACCTCATGACCCCCTTCACAATGGTAGACAATTACTCTGGATGTTCGATACACCCGAACCACTTAAGCCCTTCTCTGGACTTAAGATTTTCCCCGGTTGCGCGCGCTCACAACCTTCTCACAATCACACTACAGGCATTCAACTCCGCTTGACATTACGACACAGGTACAACACAAAACACCGCAATCTGGCAACGCATGACCCTTATACTCACTCTCGACCGACTCTGCTGCTTTTCTCTCTCGCACCGTCAGCACCTTCTTCGGCAGGGACTCTTCTTCTGGTCGTCGATGACTAGGGGCCTTGGGGTAATCTAGACCTAACCTAGGTTGCCTTCCTCAAGAAGCCAACCATCTTTCTCTGCTACCAACTGCGGGGAATGAGATTTTGATATCTTATCTGATCACCTGGATACCTATCTCATTCAATCCAATTTTGGATCGATTATTGACTGTCATTGAGTAAAAGGCAAACCCACATAAGTTAAATCAATCCCATAGACTGACGCAACTCTGAAGAACCACTTACAACTGGTAAAGTTTAAAAAGTTTAATATAAAACCAAAGTCAATTGCAAATACAAGCCTCTCAATATAAGATTCAACAAGTATACAGGTACTAAAAGGAACATAAATTCCCTAAAGAATCTCAGTCTACAAAAGAAAACAATCAAAACCAATTCTAAAATCAGCAAATTGAATAGCATAGACACAAAATGGATTCGATGCGTCATTTACAGAAAAAGAATGAAACAAGTTAAAACTGTCCCTACTCTACACTAGATGACATCCCTACTCATCAAGTCCTTTTACCTAAAAAGGTGTCAGCCGCTTGACTTCCAAAGAAGTTCAAACTCTCTTAGTCTCTGATGGAAACCTATGTCGAGAAGCAGTACCCTTTCTGCCTACCCATCCGCTCTCTAAGGGTCCTCGGCCTACTGCTCTCTAAGAGTTCTCAGGGCATCTGCTCTTACTCTCCTTGCTCAGGCCATCTGCTCTGCTCTCTCCCCGGGGTGCTGTCCCTAAATACAAAATCACAGTATGGGTGGAACGCCCCTTTGAGACGCCCACCACGTACTCATTTCACGTGGCCCCGTTTCTGGTTTTTTCCATAGTTTCGTCTCTTCGAGTCGTCTGTTAAGTTGACCTTGCTTCTCAGGCGCCGTCTCCGTCGTCGTGCTGGTAACCCCATGACATTCCAGTTGACACCTCCAGACCAAAGTCTATCACCTCAAACAGAGCTCTATTCATTACAATTGCGATTGTAACCCCTTTTGGTCCTGTGAACAGACACTTCGAAACAAGACCCCAAATTCCAAGCGTCCCTTATCTCACTAGGCCATAAACTTCGTCCAGCATTGTCACTTTAATTTAACGAGACCTTTGACTCTTAGCTCGCACGTACAGATCAAAGCTATCCCCCTATCCCTGTGAGCCCACTAAATTATATGCAGTGGACTACTCTCTTGCGAACCCTTGGTCCGTTAGGTTAAAATCACATATGAACACACCATTCTAAAATTCCTACAAACTCTTCTACGCGGTATGACTTTTAACACACATATATATAATCGAATTAGCAAATCATTGATTATAATCGAACCCATATTACATAAAAATACAACGCTATACTCTCGTTCTTACACAGTGCTATATGGTCTGCACATTTCTTCGATTTACATTTCATCTCTTTCTCCGTTTAATTAATTACATACATACATGAATTCTGTTTAGCACGTTCTACTGTTCTTAAACATTTTTCACATATTTCTACTTTAGCCCATCCTATATACGGGTCTTTCTAATTCTAATGCACTCTCTAGAGTAAATACAGATACATTTCTTATTACTTAAGTTACATATGCTAACTTTACGCTACAGGCTTGTAAATATGGTACGGACATAATTTTCATTCAAATTGCGCTCTCTCACATGCGGCACTTGCCGGTGAAGCAAGGAGTCTGCTTTAGAACAGCCTGCCTCATTCACAAGGTATTTTATGGAACGTACCCCTGACTATTAAAAGACAGATTCCCCAAATGCCTCTCAGGTAGTGATCTGTGACTTGACTGTTGACTCTCACTTACAATTGTGATGTATTCCCCAACCAGATTGACACAAACAGATGGGAAGTCTTTTGCACTCCTAGGAACGAAATTTTTGATTGACCTCCCCTTTCACTTACATTCAATCCAGAACAATCTCTTGCTTTACAAATAATTAAACTTTCTTTTTTGCTTTTTGACTTTTTGTTTGTTTTGGCACAAGATGCTTTTGTGGGTGTATGTGCACTATATAAACAAGTAGATAAAAAAACAAAACGAGGTGAATGTAGGTTTTAAACATTTTATAGAGACAAATGTTTGGGTGTTAATGCTCACCGGAGAGCGAGGGATGATGCGGATCATAGCTGTGAATGTCACTCAGTTGCAGCCCTCAGCTGTGCTAATCACTTCATTCAACACCCTCACATGTTCGTTCAGAGCAGGCATCATGTCATTATTTCATCCAGACCCAGATGAAAGTGTATCCTTTACATTTGCTTCGGTTGTCCAGCCTCTCAACTGGGACTGACACTATGCATGGATGTCATATTCACCAAAATGACAGGGGTAGCGGAAGTGACGTCAAACGCCCTTTGACCATCACTTTCACGCACACACATATGCTTACACATGAACACACATTCACACTTAAGTACACTCTCGCACTTAAACACACTCTCTCCTGGGAGAAAGCACACAACATGCATTTAAAATCTTTTCAGTTGCCAGGGAAGGTTATAGTACAACTAGCGGTACTCCCATTTTGTATTACACTAATAGTGAATAATGTAAGATTATTCATGATTAGTGGAATAAAAAAATTGACAGAAAACAAAGAGAGACAAGCTGCCACTGTGTCCTTGGCATTGATATTGCTACCACTGAGGCCAGGGGTCAAAAAGGCAGTGCCGGGGGTGCTATGCTACGTAAGATCTTTAAGTGGCTACCCCTATACACGAGACGCACCGTGACACAAGCCCTCATCACCAGCCGACTGAACTATGGCAATGCCTCTAGGTAGAATTACACCTCCTACAGAGACTACAGACCATACAGAACACTGCAGCCATACTAATCGTCAGCCTTCTCCAACAAACCCACATGACACCCCACCTCAGGAAACTCCACTGACTCCCCAAACAGAAGAGATGCCAATTCAAGCTGCTGACTAAGCATGGGTGAATTTTGCGAATCTGGCGTTCGTGAATTTTGCGAATTTGCGAACTCGCAATCCGCAAAATCCGCGAATTCTCGCGAATTTGCGGATTTTTTTTTGTGTGTTCGCAAGGATTTCTGCCAGTTCGCGAGGGTTTTGTACCAGTTCGCAATTGCGAACTTACATGTCGGCTCGCAACGGTCGCAATTATGTTGTTTCTACGTCAGGTTCATCAGTCATCATCACAGGTTCCCAGCACCTTCTGTTTCACCCCTGCCACCCTCTGTTTCACCCATGCCACCCTCTGGTACATCAATGCCACCCTCTGGTTCATCATCACTGCAGTTTATGGGGGGAAAAAGCAAGCACGCCTGCCCTGCTTCAACTGACATGAATTAATTTGGGGTTGATTTATTAATGTGTCACTGTTTTAAAATTCCAGACTGGCACCTGTTTCCTTATCTGTAATTTGCTTTCTGTTACAGTGCAATTTTTTTTTTCAGGACCTTTGTGGCCTACTTGTAGCGATTCTATGATCCGGCTGTGAGGGTCAGAGCAGGGTCATACAATTGTTGCAACTAGCAACTGAACTCTGGAGGGGCCCCAGTCAGGAAGCACTACAGGGAATGGTTACTAATGATGAATTTGAACTTTTGCACCTGCTGCTGAGTGCTTTCAGTTTAGCAAAACTCGTTTTTCTGCAGAACAGCATTACAGCAACTGTAATGCCCCAAACAAGCTTACTTGTGAAAGTTGATTTCTAATCCAAAAGTGACCCAAAGAAAGTCAAAAGGCCTCAAATCCAAAAAAGTGCAGGCAAATGTCAACCTGAGGAGTTATTCTCATAAAAATCATCATTTTCAGAAGGTCTATGCTGCTTGCTCGTGGATTTCTTGTGCAGAATTGCAATTTTTGTAATTTCGCGAGTGCGAGATTGTTGCTGCCCGCCGCACCTACATGTTCGCAATTGCGAACTTACACTGCACGCCGCAAAATTGTATCACCAAGAAAAAAAAATCAGCTGCGTGCGAATTTTCGGATTTTCGGTAAATTCGCGAGCGTTCGCGGATTGCAAATTTACCGAAAATCCACGAGTGGAACAGATTTTCCGCCCATGCTTACTGCTGACCCACACACAACAAAACCAAGGACCTGCCTATATTAACCAACCCCTGAACTTCCACCAACCGTCAAGAAGACTATTCTCCATCTCCTTTTCACTTGTCCATATTCCCCGGATCTACCAAAGCAGACGTGGAGAACATTTCTTCTCCCACATTGCAGCAAAGACATGGAACAGCTTCTCCCCAAACCTCTGGACCATCACCTCACTTTTGGAATTCCGAATGGCCTCAGGAATAAGTCTCCGGGACCTGCAAGCGCATGGATAGCCTTTTGGATAATTAGCTGCACTTTATAAATCCTGATTGATTGAATGGTTGACTAAGGGGTCACAGGGAGCGAGCTAGGGGCTGTATGACATCCATGAACCTATGGTTGAGACTCATCCCTCTTTCTTTAGCCTCGATCAAAAGAACACTTCTTCCCAGGACAGGACTGGCCCTTTATTCATCTGGGCATTTCTCTGATGGACTGGTGCCACGGCAGGCTGGTTTTGAACCAGGGCCGCTCCTGGTGCCTCTCACTTTCCTCAGCTCCTTGAGTATAATTGCAGCAGGCACTGGGAGCTTCAAGAAAGAGAGGAAGGTAGAGCAAAGGAGATCGATAAGTGAGGGAGAAGAGAGAGAGAGAGAAAAGACGACATAGAGAATGGATGGATAGTGGGAGAGAGATAGCGCAAAGAGCGGAAAGGAGAGGAACTGGCAATGTTACCAGGGTTTGTTTTTGGCTAGCGGTGTGCAGGTCCATTGGGGTCGTTTCTACAAATGGGCTACCTTGAGTCTTTAAGCTGACGAGCTTCTGGACGACGCACCTGCGTGCCGGTTGGGCATCGAGGCCTGTGACGGTTGCTTGGCGGTC
Organism: Lissotriton vulgaris; assembly: GCF_964263255.1. Lineage (NCBI taxonomy): Eukaryota > Metazoa > Chordata > Amphibia > Caudata > Salamandridae > Lissotriton > Lissotriton vulgaris. Next base: position 454,089,641 of record NC_141693.1, on the reverse strand, counting down.
TTCTTTTCCATCCCAACTACGTTCTCTACTGATGAGGGAAGACATCCTGAAACCCGGGCCATGTCTCGGGTCTAGGGATCTTCACAACAACAAGTACTTACTTGCGCCTACTGAGGTGAACCACTTACGAACCTTATGTACCAGAATTCTTAGGGGCGATCCGGAGGAGGGGCTAGCGGTGTGCGGTCCATTGCGGTTGTTTCTACAAATGGGCTCCCTTGAGCCTTTAAGCTGACGAGCTTCTGGACGACGCACCTGCATGCCGGTTGGGCATCGAGGCCTGTGATGGTTGCTTGGCGGCCTTCTTTTCCACCCCAACTACGTTCTCTACTGATGAGGGAAGATATCCGAAACCCGGGCCATGTCTTGGGGCTAGAGATCTTCACAACAACAAGTACTTACTTGCACCTACTGAGGTGAACCACTTACGAACCTTATGCACCAGAATCCTTAGGGGCGATCCGGAGGAGGGGCTAGTGGTGTGCAGTTTATTACGGTTGTTTCTGCTTTTGGTTACCTACTCTGGCCCTGTTGCTTCTACTATCACAAAAGCATGGGAAAACCCAATTGATCGGGGAAATTAGGTATCACAGACCCCTACTAAGTGTACCAATTTAATCAGCAGCACAAGGGTGCAGTCCTAAAGACCAGGGCTAGATATCCTTGTTGAATCAGCAGTACAGTGGTACAGTTGCACATGCCATTACGAGATAGTAAAAGGGTGCAGTGCCACAAGCCATTAGCAAATGTCTCTGTTGAGTACGTAGCACATTGGTGCAATATTGCAAGCTGCAACTATTTGTACCTGTAGACTTGGAACCCATTTTCTTTAAGAGCATATAATAGAAAAACAGCCTCTTTTATTTATTAAAATGTTTATTCACAGTTCTTGAAAATCTCACTAAACGCATCTTTTTTCCACAATGCTTTTCTGTAGGAAGAGACAGTTCAATTAGGCCTCTGTTGGAGCCTGACGCCTCTGTTGTTGCCGTAGAGTGTACTGCGCGTGCGTGACCCCGTGACCCCAACGTGCTGTGGACGCCGGAGCTGAGCAACGAGCCAAGCGAGAGAGCGGGAGAGCGGCTACTGAGGATGGCTGAGGACGGCTGAGAATGGCTCTGTGCTGTAAGTGAGCCGGTGAGCAGGGGTGACAAGCTGAGAGGATTATCCAGCGAGCGGATACAGAACCGAGGAAACAAGGAGCTCGGGGTCCGTGAGTTCGTGAGTTCGCTCGTTAGAGATAGCCTACGAACAGGATCGTTCCCTCACTGCCCCCACCTGCCCCCGCCAGTGTCTTGTTAATTCATAGACACGGACAGGTAGAATTTTTCAAAGAAGCGGCCAAATAGGAAAGCTCCCACACCCCTGCCGGAGGCTATCTGTGCTACCGAAGGGTGAAGGGGTGGGGGGGGGCGGGGGGGGGGAAGCAGGAGGAGGTATAGTGAGAGGTCACTCTCTGGATAATAGCATTTGGAGGGACTTTGGAGTGACTTTTCAGCCCCATAACCCCCCCCCAAAAAAAACCTCAAAAAGCAAAGAATTGAGAGTGTGAGAGAAGGCAAAACCCTACACATTGTTAATTAAGTCAAGGTAATTCAACAAAAGAAGCAGAAAAGGGCACGGTGCACGAGCGCAAGTACAAGAAAGAAGGCACAACAGAGGTAAGTGAAATATTTGTTTGTTTCTTTTTAAATAAGTAACAAAATTTGACTCTATTCAGAAGTGCTTAAGGGAGCACTTAAGGAGTAAAATGGCTCCACGGAAAAGTAAAAGCACATTAGGAATAACTAAGAGCGCAAACTTGAATGGTGGTAATCAACAGGATGTACAAGAGAGCCTTCCATCCCGGGGGGCAAAGGAAAAATCAAAATGTTCCCAAAAGAAAAAAGGAAAAACGCCCAAAGCTCCCAAAGAAGTACAACATGGAGGAAGTAAGGGGAGTGTAGCATCAAATACAATTAAGGAGTTCGTGGGAAAGCACTTTAAACGGGTTTTCTCGCCTACTAAAACTATGGTAACTGAAGAAATGGAGGAATCATGGAAAGGGGGATCCTCCTTAATCTTCGATGAACATTTGGTAGATTCCATAGATCTGGTCAACCGATCAGTCCAGTCTTTGACAGGCCAAAAGGGAATAATAATGTCACCGCGACGTTCTTCCTCACCGAGATTAATACAACAGACATCGGAAGAGGAAGACAGTCTGGCCCTTAATCAAAGTGAGGATTCTGCCCAGAACCTAGATGGAAGTACAGATGGAACTGAAAAGCAGGTTTTGGGGGGAATCAATGACCGGGAAGGTCTGTCCAAAAATAGTGACACAAATAGTGAAAATCAGTCACTGGACTTAAACTTGGAAGTTTCAGAAACCCCCACATTTTCAATGTTAGAAATTATGCTAATGGTGCAAAAATCCCTACAAGGACTGCTAGAAATAACAATGTTAAACCATGATATCCTGAAAAGCCAAAAAATGTACTTCTCTAAAATAGAGGGCGAATTGCAGGGTATTAGAGGACAAATTCCTTCTATGTTAAGACCAGTTTTAGATCCAGTGGCTATGGATCAAGGGAGGGAGGGGGAAGGTAGAATAGTTGATCCCCAATTAGTAAGCCAGTTTGAAGAAGTTCATACCGATGTCCATGAAGTTTATGTGTCAAGATGGCCAATGTTGGTAAAAAGGAGAGGTGAATATATGAACTATGGCCACTCAAAACGAGTAAGAGTAGCAGGAAGTGATGTACAAAGAAAGGTCAATTTAAGAGCGACAAAAACAGAAAGGTGAGGAAGGAGCCAATAGAAGTGGTAATACAAGAGCTTAAGACACCATCGCATAAAATAACGAAGGAACACAGAGAAATAAATTCTGAGAAATGGGCCAGGTCTCCAGTAAAAAAAGAGAACTGTAGTAGGAAGCAAATCCATCAGGACAAAGTGATAAAAAATAAAAGCCATTTAGCCACAAAACTAGTAAAGGTACCGGCCCGGATGCCCCCATTAGAAATAAAAATTATGGGTACCGTGAAAGTAGCACGGGAGAGGGATCTAGATTAAATACACAACATTATCAGGGGGATACAAAGTTGGAAGAAGCGGACAGAGGGAATAAGTGGCTTTATTTCGAACAAGTGAAATTGGGAAGGGGTGGCAAAAAATTAAAAAAGAGTGGGTATTTAAATAGAGCACACCTACTCAATGTTTTTGCCCATTGCCCAAATCTAAATGGAATAAGCTCACAAGACCTCATACAGGTGGGTTTCCAAGCTATTGGGGATGGTAAGGAGGTCACCAAGGTACAGTAATAGTAAATGCAGAGCAGGAAATCCGAAATGAGGGGATTAGACTAGTGCCCAAAGAAGAGTTAGCGCTAGTTTTTAAGGCCCCACAGCAGAAATCTTTCCTAAGGTACCATGCGGGGCTAGGGAAGAGACAACTGAAGCTCCCAGGAAGGGAAATGGAGGAAGGGAGAGAAAACTTCAATATAGTAATAAACAATTCAGACATGGTGGAGGAATGGAAGAATTGGAGTAATACTTTAAGCCCAGCAGGTCCCTCATATAGTTATAGGGAGGATTCCGTAATGAATGGGCCTTTAAGCGATGTAGAATAGGTAATGGGGCAGCCACCGAGCACACAAATGGTCTCTTGGAATATAAATGGTCTAGCAACGCACTTAAAACAAGAAGCCGTGAAAGAACTCTCAAAAAATAATGAAATAACCTGTATACAAAAGACCTGGCTCTGTGGTGCACCCCCAGTAGTGGAAGGGTTTCGACAAGTCCACCATCCAGCAGTAAAATCTAACTCTGGTTGTCCTGCAGGTGGCTTGTTGACAATGATATCAACAACTTTAATATCTAAGACCTCTCTGATATCTGTACGGTGTAAGTGGCTTTTGGCCTGCAGAATTCATACAACATTTGCTGACAAGAAATATAAATATATGTTGATCCTAAATGTGTATATGCAATGGAGCTCATTGAAGGAATATAGGGTTGAACTGTTACATTTTAAGAATGCTATGGAAGCACTTGGTGATAAGTATGGGAATGATTTGATTGTGTTATTGGGAGATTTTATTCATAAATTAAATCCAAAATTGTCGGATCAGTGGCACTCAGAAATTCTAGAGGCATATGAGATAAAAAAAGCAGAGTTTGTGGAAACTAAAATATCGGCTGATGCGGCTAAACTGGGTAATTATTTAGCCATAAAAAGTTTATTTTGTCTAAACGGTAGGGTAGCTCAAGACCACCCGGCAAAGAAAACTTTTAAATATGGGGCAAACAATTGCCCAATAGACTATGTCTTTATGCCGGCATGGAATTTCGAGTTAGTAAAAGATTTTAGTATTAACCCCATGGAATGCAGTGATCATAATTTAATAAAGTTAGAATTGGGAATAGCACAACATTTGGCTTGTGACAGAGTTATCTTTCAAGAAATGGAGTATCCGAAGCAGATAGCCACTCGGTTATCTGAAAAATTAATCGCGAGGTTAACAAGCGTGCAACTTAAGGTTCAGTTAGGCTGCTTGAGGGGCCAAAACTTATCCTGGTTTGTGGAAAAAATAAAACAAGTAGTGGAAAGTATAAGTATAGAATTAAGGCCTCTAGCTAATGACCAGAAGAATAAAGGAAGAGCCCAAGTTAAGAAAGGAACATGGTTCAATCAGGACTGTTTTATTAAAAAAAGAGAAGTTAGGAGAGAAGAGCGTAGCCTACGGAAAAAATTTGTGCAAGCAAAGGCGGAAAACTTAGTAAATATAAAGAGAGAATATACTTTGTTAATCCGTAATGCAAAAGGATTCATAAAGAATCTTGTTGGGGCAAATTATTGGAAACCATCAAAACTAAGAACATACGGCAATTCTGGAAGCTAATTCAGTCAGCTACGGAACCTTCGATTGCCCCAATGATTTGTGTAGTGGAGGAGGATGCGTGGATAGAGTGTATACAGAAATTGTATGCCCCAGGGAGGAGGACGGATAATTTGGTATCAAAGGATTGGAGTGGCCTAGTAGAGGATTTAAAACAAGATTGCTCAGCAACAAATGTTCTTAGGATAATTAGGACATTAAACTTAACAAGAGCCGCGGGCCCAGATGATATACCTACCCTGAAACTAAACTCAAATCAGCCCTGGTGGGCAGAATTCTTCTAAAAAAATGCTTGCTTTAATACTAGAGAAAGGGGAACTACCTTTAAACTGGAAGGGTGCAATAATAACACTGCTACACAAGAAATGGGATGTACATGACCCCAAGAATTACAGGCTAATTAACCTATTAGATATAGGAGAAAAGATTTTTGCTAAGATGATTCTCTGTAAGCTAAAAGCGTGGGTGGAACTCTGGTCAATCGTGCCAGTAGAACAGGGTGGGTTTAAAGAAGGCCACTCCTCGATTGATTATTGTTTTGCCCTGTGGGCATTAGCCAGGAAATCGATAGAACAAAATGGCAAATTATTTTGCTCCTTCGTCGATTTCCGGGCGGCTTTTGACTCAGTGGACCGAAGTAGCCTTGGGAAGTGCTAGAAAACTATGCATTGCCGGTGGGCATATTGAATATCTTAAAAGAATTACACAGGGACAATTGGGCCCAGGTCATTAGAGATTCAAAGGGCTCATTAACCCAGAAAATTCCAGTAAGGAATGGCCTGAGACAAGGGTGCGTTTTGGCACCCTTGCTTTTCTCAATTTTCTTAGCAGATCTTCCCGTAGTTTTGGAAGTCCAAAAGAGTGCGAGCCCGCGCATGAACAGTAATAAAGTGTCATGCCTTTTATATGTTGATGATCTCGTGATCTTAGACCAAACAGAAATGGGCCTCCAAAGGAAATTAAACGCTTTTAAAAAGTACTGTGACAAAAAGTTTTTAACTGTAAACACAGATCCTATGCTTTGGAAAGAGGGTAAAACATTTTAATTGGTTTTTAGGTTTAGACAAATTAGATGTAGTAAGTGAATATAAATATCTAGGCATTTGATTTGACAGTGCATTAAAGTGGAATACCCACGTGGTGGCACAAACTTCAAAGGCGTTTTCTTCAGTCTGTGGATTGAAAAAATTTAATAAAGATTATGGCGACATGTCACACAGACCGATACTAAGGGCATTTGAAGCTATGATCCCCCCACAAGTTCTTTATCACCTTGGCTGCTAAGTGGTTTTCCCGCTGGGTGCTGCAGATCATTGTTTCCCATTGTTCATGACAAGGTCAACTCGTCATAAGCACAGGGCAGGTAAAACCCATGACGAGTTGACCTTGTCATTAGCAGGGAAGTGGTTAAGGTGCAGAAGTGCTCGATCTGAGTGGTAAAAGGGGGTAGAACCGGGAAGAAGGAAAGATACTTAAAATGTTGTTGTCTTTGCCTAACGGTTCCATGTTGCAAGCAATCAGATTGGAGGTAGGACTGACGGCATGGGATGTAAAGTCACAAATGTCATTGTTAAGATTCTGGAACCGTCAGGCGCCAGGTGGGGGACAGAAGGTCTCAATTTGGTGCAGAGAGGAAATACAAGCAAGTAGCTTACATTGGGCATGGGAAGTGAGGAAAACCCTCCAGCTTGTAGCTGCGCACTTAAAATTGAACCCCGAACATTCTTCATTGGATTTAGTCTTTACCAAGAAAATGCTTAGAGACCTAGGGCTCGAATATTCTAGATCACAAGACTTGGAGTACCTGAAGCTAAAAAATCAGTTAGTTGGGTAAGGAATGAATGGGAAAAGGAGGTCCGGTTCCCATATTTGGATGTTACCCAATAAATGGTTAAGATACGAAATCATGAAGGTTCGGGTGGGCTTAAATCCATGAAAGACTGATAGTAAAATAAAAGCAGCCCTGATCCAACCAGATGGTATTTGTAAATGTGGCCTAGGAGTAAAAAATGATATTTTACATATATTGCTTGACTGTACATTGATTTTAGCTGTTCCAAAAATGTTTTTACGTCCAATATTTTTAAAGTACAAGGTGAATACACGTGCGGATGCTGTTGTTCTCCTTACAGAAATGTCCTTCCTGGATATTACAATTGTCAATTGCGTTGGGGAAATTTTGGAAAGCAACAAGAGAATCCGCAATGGGGGCAACGAAGGAGGATGGGAAAGTTTAAGAGTTTCAGATTTTAAAAATACGGAGTATCCCAATATAGCGTTTTAATGGTTTTAAACGTGTACAGAGTGTTTAAAACGAATTATGGTTTAATATTCTTATTGCTATGTGGTTCCATTGTTCTATGTATGGTAAATAGACTATTGTCTAAATAAACTTTGTTTATCATCATCATCACCATCAGTTCAATTACGGGCAGAACATCTGCAGATCCACAATTCTGTATATAATACCTGCATCCCCAGAATCATTTGCACAATTCCAAACACTTCTTTGTCATTCTCACAGGAAAAACACTCTTCTTGATGTTACTAGACCCAGGTGAAATTGTAATTACCATCCATCACACAAAAGGGGTCCGAGGAGGTTTAGAGACTGGCAAGGGGTGACTACCCAGTCAATAAGTAAAACAATCAAGAAAACCTTGGGTATAAAAATACACAACCATCCAGTGATCCAATGAATCGTCATAGAATGGTGGATTCATTGGTTGATGTGTCATAGCTCTCTGGGTATTTTTGTATATTTTAACTCTTCTACACACATATAATTGTTTGTACAACATTGGTTTGATTGAGCACATTGAGCAGCAGCGCTCATCATTAGGTCCTGAAGAAAGTGGCAACACCTCTTTTTGAGGGTTAATAGGCTGAAACATGTCAACCACAGATTGACACCAACAGCAGGTATATTTTTTCCCCACAATGCCCTCTTTTCAATCCTGCCCAGGGACACATAAATGAAGGTAAGCGTGTACCCTGTAGCTAATTTTAACTGTCACTTTCACTTGCTCTCATGCCCTCCCCACACTGAGCTCATCATTGTGGTATTTAGTATATCTCTCTCTATGACAAAACATCCCTGAGCTTCTCCCTCTAAGTGAGGGGGTTGTGGAAGGTACCATGACTGGGTATCATGGTACAAAGAGATTCCCGATGATGAAGCATGGCAGGTATGGTGGGTGAGGGAAATCATCCTTTTAAAGGGATATTTCATTCTAGCTTGGTCCTCATTTGCAACAGTAATGTTTACAGACTGAAGGACTTTTCGATTGTGGCAGAGTGAAGTTGTAATTTCACCAGAGAATGGGTACTCATAGTACGGCCCGCGTGCCATCAGCGTCCCGGCAAGCTTCCCTTGTTGCCCCGCGGACCTTCCAGACATTGTGCCTGTGTTTAAAAAAAAAAAAAGAACAGTGTTAGCAAACACTGCCATTTGCAACAGCCCGGGACTCTGAGAGACTCTGCTCTGTGGTGGGCAGTGGGATTCCAGTGATTGTCAGAAAGGAGAAGCAGGGGCGCTAAGAGGTGAAATAAAACAAAGCATTATTAACATGTAAATGGTGTTTTAAAGACCTGTGAAGTACTGTAGGTGCCGCTGTGTGTGCGCGCCAGGGAAAGCTGTCTCAGCCCGGGCTGAGGCCAGGCTGACACACACACACAGGGTGAGATGACAGAGGGTGACAGAGGGAGGGAGAGGGAGACAGAGGAAGAGGGAGGGAGGGAGGGAGACAGAGGTTGGCAGAGGGTGACAGAGAGAGGGAGACAGAGAGAGGCAGTCAGGGGGAGACAGAGGGAGGGAGAGGCAGGGAGACAGAGGGTGACAGAGGGAGGAAGACTGAGGTTTACAGAGGGAGAGGAAGGGAGACAGCGACAGACAGAGAGAGGGAGGCAGAGAGGGATGGAGACAGAGGGAGAGGGAGACAAAGGGAGGGAGAGGGAGGGAGACAGATGGACGGAGACAAAGGGAAGGAGAGAGACAGAGGGTGCCAGAGAGAGGCAGTCAGGGGGAGACAGAGGGAGGGAGACAGAGGGAGGGAGACAGAGAGAGGGAGACAGAGGGAGGGAGACAAAGGGAGGGAGAGGGACGAAGGGAGAGGGAGGGAGACAGAGAGAGGGAGAGGGAGGGAGACAGTGGAAGGGAGACAGACAGGGAGGGAGACAGAGGGAGGGAGACAGAGTGGGAGACAGAGAGGGAGAGAGACAGAGGGAGGGAGAGGGACAGATGGAGAGAGACAGAGGGAGGGAGACAGAGGGGGGAGACAGAAGGGGGAGACAGAAAGGGAGACAGAGAGAAAAGGGTGACAGAGGGATACAGACAGAGGGAGAGAGAGGGACAGAGACAGAGAGAGGGAGACAGACGGAGGGAGAGCGAGGAGAGAAAGGGAGACAGAGGGAGGGAGAGAGAGGGGGACGGAGATAGAAGGAGACAGAGTGAGGCAGGAGACAGAGGGAGACAAAGAGAGGGAGACAGACAGAGGAAGAGCGAGAGGAGAGAGGGAGACAGGCGGAGGGAGAGAGAGGGAGACAGAGAGAGAGGGAGGGAAAGAGAGGGAGGCAGAGAGAGAGGCAGGGAGGGAGAGGGAGACCGAGAGAGGGGGAGAGAGAGAGAGATAGAGAGAGGGAGAGGGAGGGAGGGAGGGAGACAGAGGTAGGGAGACACAGGGGGACAGAGAGGGAGACAGAGAGAGGAGGGTGACAGAGGGAGAAAGACAGAGGGAGGGAGGGAGATAGAGGGAGGGAGGGAGACAGATGGAGGGAGAGCAAGGAGAGAGAGGGAGACAGAGGGAGGGAGGGAGAGAGAGGGAGAGGGAGGGTGAGAGACAGAGACAGAGAGAGAGATGTGTGTATGGCGGGTCTGGTGGCTCAGTGGACGAAGGTGTCCGCTGCAGGGACCTGTGTTCAACCTCATGGTCACAATTTTTTTTTGCTCTAGCCCCGTGCCTCCCTCTCTGACCCCGTTCCCACCGGTGCGGCCCATGGCCTCTAACCACACTGTAAATTTGGCCCGAGAGAAAGTTTGTGAGTACACATGCACCAGAGTAATTGGAGTAATTTCAGCAATTTTGCATTACTCTTATGAAGTGAAATGACTGAAAAATACAAGATTATGCTCATTCACCTAATTTTGTTCAACAAATGTCTACCCAAGAGTACAGGAACCTTAGTGCTAGCAACTGCTGTCTGCTTCTGTTCTGTTCCAGTTCCAATACATTTAATGCTATTTTATTAGTGCAAAATGCATACTTGGGATCATTTTGGATGTGAGGGTGCATTTTGCACTAAAAAATCTTGTGTAATTTTTCTGTAATTTGGTATAATTACACTACAGCAAATTACACGAGTAACGCTCGCCCCTAAGATATTACGTGGCAGCAAATAATTTCAACTTTTCTTGACATTTTTGCTGGAAGAGGGTGATTTCAGCAATGTTTTCATTAATACTGAGACAATCTTAACCCTTTAAATGCAGCCGAAATGTTCCTGTAGTGCGGGAACATTTCACACGTGCACAAATCGGATGGCTACCGGCCATCCGACGCACAAGCCACCCGTGTTGTCGGATGGCCTGGGGCCATCCGACGCATCCAAAGGGTTAATTTGGTTGTTAGTATCTGTTACAAATGTTTTTAGGTGTGGCTTGACAGCACAACTGTCACATACCCTAAACAGATTAAACTCAAAAAAGAGCTTTCAGGAGGACTACATAGAGGGGCTTTGGCTCCAACCACATGTTGGAGAACAGGTATATTTGTTTTGATTGGCCAAATGTTGTGTACTTCAGTGAAAAGAAAAGAGCTTTCCCTACATGCAGATATGATTGTTTTGTTTCTTTATCCAGCAGCCTTCACCAGCAGCAGTCGGATGGCTCCCGGCCATCCGACGCACACGCCACCCGTGTTGTCGGGATGTATGTCGTTACAACGCATACTTTTACAATGCACACCTTTACAACGCATTTTTTACACCGCAACATCCATTACAACACATTCGATTACAACGCACGCCATTACAACTAATTCTTTGAAACTACCTTTACAACGCATTCCACTACAACGCATACTACATTTACAACGCATACCATTACAACGCATATAATTACATTGCATGTATGTTAAGTATTGGATAGTGTAGGGGTAAAAATTACTATTTTAACTCCTGGGGGTGCAACAGTAGGGTAAGTGGTGGATAGTGTAGGGGTAAAAATTACTATTCTAACTCCAGGGGGTGCAACAGTAGGGTAAGTATTGGATAGTGTAGGTATGCGTTGTAATGGTATGCATTGTAATGACTGTGTTGTAATGACATGCGTTGTAGTGGTATGCGTTGTAGGGACATGCGTTGTAATGGTTGCGTTGTAATGGCATGTGTTGTAATGGATGTTGCGTTGTAAAAGTTTCATTGTAAAGGTAGTGCTTTGTAAAAGTTGCGTTGTAAGTGTTGTTTCCCGTGTTGTCGGAGGGCCTGGGGCCATCCGACACATCCAAAGGGTTAATTTGGTTGTTAGTATCTGTTATAAATATTTTTAGGTGTGGCTTGACAGCACAACTGTCACATAACCTGAACAGATTAAACTCAAAAAAGAGCTTTCAGGAGGACTACATAGAGGGGCTTTGGCTCGAACCACATGTTGCTTCCCCTACATGCAAATGTGATTGTTTTGTTTCTTTATCCAGCAGCCTTCACCAGCAGCAGTACTGCTACCTTCACCTTTCAGAGGCACACACATGGCACTGTAATGCTGCTGAAGGGTTGTAGACAAGTCTATCATTTACTGTGTATGTTTTTCTCTGGTAGTAGCATAGATTGGAGAAAGGCAGTCATGGGGAATATATTTTCATTTCCAGTGGTGCGTCTGGAAAACCGCAATTCATCCCTCATGATAACCCTCCTCCCATCTATGCTTCTGCCAGAGAAGAGAAGCACCCCCTTTCCATCATTAAACTTAGAATTCAGAGTGCAGCCTTGTGTTTGAGATCAATTTAAGTGTGCCAGGGCTACACTAAGGTACATGTGTTTTTTGGGTCTGACGGCAGCAGAGCTGTCACCTGACCTAACGTGATTTTAGAAAAAGAGCTTTCAGAGTACCACATAGAAAGAGGCTTAGGTTCTACCTACTTGTTGGTTATCCTAACTACAGCTTGTGATTTGGCATAAATATGTGCACTTCCACTACAAAGAGGGACCTTGACTCTTTTATCAAAGTATTGCTGATGTTAAATAGCCCAATCTACTTATGTATACGCTTGGCGTTCCCATACTTCATCATGCCTTCAGAGTTTTGAATTGCAGACAGGGCTTTCTGGAATGACAATGCCCAGCTTTAAATAATGTTTTCATAAAAAAAGATCAATAGTCAATCACTTAGTGCCAATAAGGCAGCTTTAATGCAAAAGCTTATGCCTAGCCTGTGATTAATTCATATAGATCCCTGCGAATCCATCCATATTTAAATGCCCGTTTTTGGGCCCACATCAAGAAAATATTTTCAAAATTTAGACATGACATATACCCGAATAAAGAAGGCACACTGATTTGGATACAGCAATGGCCAAACTTGGAATGCAGACTGTGAGGTGCCAATGTGAAACTTTTTTACATATTGTGTGGTGTCCTAAACTGCTTAAAATATGCTGTATATTATTGACACCTCTATTCCTTAAAGCAGGGGTTAGATCATCCTGCCAGTCTCTTATTTTATGTTTATCAGGTGGGTCAATTCCACTATTCTGTCATATGATAACATTTTTATCAATTGCGAAAAAAAATCTGGTATCTGCAGTGTGCAATTAAGGGTAAGGTATATTTTAGAAAATATATGGATGCTGTTGCCAGGTTATTGGCACTTTGAATGCGTTTGCAATTAGATGTAACATTTTGTCTCAGGGAATTTTTGTGATTAGTACCTAAAGAGTATGCAGAAGCATCTGTTTTTTTACTGCTTCTTTGCAAGAGGACTATGTCATATAATGTCTATAGTTTTTACTGCACATCCCTGGGAATCTGACTATCATATGTTGTTTGATTTATGATTTTTTACCAATTGTGATAAAAGAAGTGAATCTGATGCATCAATGTTCTAGTGCGACATGTAACAAAAGAAATAACCATGCTTTTATGTGTGCACCGGTGAATATTAACTGGTGAATAATGGATTTGTTTTTTACTCATGATTTTATTGTTTTTAATTTCAATGATTTTTGATAATCGAGCAATAAAGAATGTCATTACATAAACATTACTAAGAGTGCATGAATTGCGCTTTTTGGCTTGTGAAAAATCTTATACTCAATATAGCAGGGCTGATTTGGTTATGGTGACAAGTCAATGATCATGACTATAAGCCTGATCTGTTTATTATGAAATGCTATGATAAAAGCAGCAGGCCTGGCATATTTATTGTTAAGAGCATATGTTAAAGTTAATAAGCAGTTTAGAGTGGCTTGTTATTATTCTATATTAAACCTACCAATAGGTATTTTGATACATGAAATCTCAAAGATTACAGTAGCAAGCATATGTCTTAGTGTTGGTAAGTGTTCTTAGGGCCTTGTAAGAAGGATAGTATTTGGCTTAGCCAACATAATTTAGTATACAGGTATCTATACTAATATAATAAAGAGAGAGCCCAAACCTTTGAGGCGGGTAATCTCAGGAACCATAGCACCAATCACAATACCCAATACAGCGTTGGAAAGGGCAGTTGCAGCAGAAGGACAAAGGCTATGCAGACGCCCACCATATACATTTAAAAGGTAAAAGAACCGTGCCAGCAAAGTAGTCCCTTGTGGGCGTGTCTGCGTTGTGCTGTGGGAGTGTGCTGGGGGCATGACAAATGCTGGGGGCGTGTGGTATGTTCCGCCCTTCATGCCATGTCTCATATCGTGTGCTAATCCCACCCTGCTCCCTTTAAATACCCCGGCACCCCATAACCATAACCCACCCTTACTCCTTAAAATACCTCAACACCCTTAAACACTAACCCATCTTAACCCTATAAATATACCCTGTACCCCAAAGCCCACACCTATCCCTAAACCCTAAAAATACCCCTGTACCCCAAAACCCAAACCTAGCCCTGAACCCTATAAATACCCCTGTACCCCAAAACCCAAACCTAGCCCTGAACCCTAAAAATACCTCTGTACCCCAAAACCCAAACCTAGCCCTGAACCCTAAAATACCCCTGTACCCCAAAACCCAAACATAGCCCTGAACCCTTAAAATAACCCTGTACCCCAAAACCCAAACCTAGCCCTGAACCCTAAAAATAACCCTGTACCCCAAAACCCAAACTTACCCCTGAACTCTAAAATACCCCTCTAACCCAAACCCAAACCTAGCCCTAAACCCTTAAATACCCCTGTACCCCAAAACCCAAACCTAGCCCTGAACCCTTAAAATATCCCTGTACCCCAAAACCCAAACCTACCCCTGAACCCTAAAAATACCCCTATACCCCAAAACCCAAACCTAGCCCTGAACCCTAAAAATACCCCTGTACCCCAAAACCCATACCTATCCCTAAACCCTAAAACTACCCCTGTACCCCATAACCCATAACTATATCTGAACCCTCCTTAAAATACCCAAACACCCCAAAACATATACCTCAGTACCCCAAAACATATACCCCTATACCCATACTTACCTTATCCAAACATTAAAAAAAACATGCTTTTACCATTCATGCATTTACAACGAATTTCGTTGTAAATGTATGCGTGGTAAAAGCATATATAATGTAATGCCATGCGTTATAATGGCATTGCGGAGTCATGGTACTTTCGTAATGAAAGTATGCGGAGTGATGGTATGCGGAAAGAAAGTTGCGGAATAATGGGTATTTACCCTCCCCCGGTAAGTACATTGGTGGCACGGCGGCCCACATCTCCAGCAACATACTCATATTTTTTCACCACCCATTTGAAAAATGCACAGGTCTCTCTCATTGATGCATTGACATACACTTTTAGACACACCTCCCGCCACAAGTTCTAGAATTGCGAACTTTAGAGCTGGGGAGCTACGTTTGAATCTTGGCATCAGCTCAACATCCTGTGATTCCAGGCAAATCGTTTTGTCTCCCCGTGCCTACCACAAATTAATGTGTTCTTCTGTAATGTAAATTGTGCTCATGCCATGTTGTCGAGTTCGCGCTATATAATATTGCAAGGAAAAAAAAAGTAGGGAAACTCGAGTTCACACACTACTGAACGCGCACTCTTAAGTGCATCAGCAGTGCACTGTGAATCGGAGCTTTTCACAGGCCTGTCACAGATAAGAAATGCTACCAAAACGAAATTCTACAAAACAATATACTAGTGGCCGGCAGCAATTCATACCCGGACAACGTCGGGACGGGCTGCTAGTCAATTTATAATTATGTGCCTGATGGTTTCCTTGTGCAAAACATTATGCCCAAAACAATGGGCCCGAGTTAGGTATGGTGACAAGCTATATGCCTGGTTGGTGCACCAGTAAATGTCTTATGCCACAGGTCTGGTCTGCTTATTATGAAACGTTATGACAAAGGCACATGTTCTAGCTTATTATGGAATATATTTCTTAAAGGCAGGATGTCTTTAACAATTGGTTGCTATCAGATTGTCTTACAGGCTGAACGGCCACATGCATCAACCTATTTAGGAAGTGCAAACGGTGCGAATCGCAAAATTCGTCCGTTTGCGATTCCTAAATAGGTTTTTGGGATGCATCAAGCATTTTTGGTAAAATCGCTATTTTTAGCGAATTCCAAAAATGCGATTGCTTTTAAGGAATCGCAAATTTGCGATTCCTTAAAAGCAATGCATGATTAATTTTAAAATTGCGAATTCGCAATTAGGGGGTGCAAATTACCACGAGGTTGAACCTCGTGGTAATTTGCGAAAATGTGTTAAAATGCCCTAATTTGCATTTAAAAACACTGTCATCTTACAGACACACATGGACATGTGTGTTTGAAACATGCACTTCAAAATACATTCCAGGGGTGCGGGGGGGGGGTCCTTTGGACCCCCCCTGCACCCATGGAATGCATAAACATTTTGCGAATTCTAATTTTGGACCATAGGAATCAATGGGAATTGCGAAATCGCAAATTGGAATTCGCATAATATTTGCGATTCGGTAAAAATTGCGATTTTTACCGAATCACAAATATTATGCACTTTTAATCATGCATCCCGTTTTGCGATTCCTTATTTGCGATTCCTTAAAAATCGCTAATAAGGAATCGCAAGACGTTTTGTTGATGCATGTCACCGATAGACGGCTGGGATGTAGTTCAGGGAGATGCAGTTTTGGGACTTAACACCCCTAAATACATGCACTCTTGGCTTGGTAGTAGGGTCTGGAGCACTGAGGTGGGTTTGCTATCACGGTGTAGGTTTTTCTCACTGTGAGGCAAGAATGAACAACACAACTGTGATGTAAATAGGAGAGCAAGAGACACAGAGATATCCATTTGGTGGCAGAATTTCAAAATGTGAAATCAGATATCCTGGAATCAATACCAGTTTACCGGTGTATCCAAATTGTGTGACCCTACGTAAATATTTTATTTCACAGTGCCTCCTTTTTCTTTTTTTATCACATCTTAGCACACCTTTAATTCATTGAGCTTAGGATGTGCGCTGTCCAAACACTTTTTATGTTTGATTTAAAAGACTATAATGTACCTCCATCTCTAATAAGAAACAATGCCACGTTTAGGGTTTACATGCCCGATTCACAGAATGAATTTAAGACTCAATCCTAATCTTACTACTGTTTTGGTATTCACAGATTGCACTTACTACTTTTGGTATTCACAGAACGAACTTACTACTTTTGGCATTCACAGAATGCACTTGCTACTTTTGGTATTCACAGAATGAACTTACTCATTTCGGTATTCACAGAAGTTAGGACTCCTTTGTGATTGTAAGTTACATGGTCCCCTAATTACAAAAAAGGAATGTCCCAACTGATGAAGTTAGTGAGTATTATAATCATATTCATCTGAAAATTGTTAATGGGACACATCTTTTTTGCAGAGGGTCACAACGAGCTGTTTAGGTGTGGTTAATAAATTGAAAGCTTCCCCTTAGAACTCCCATGTGTGCAGCATCGCTTAAGATTACAAAAAATGAGGCAGAGAGCCTCATCATTTCATAGGCGTGCGCACCATCCATGTTCGTGCCTACAAAATGATGCAGGCACTTTTAAAAATGTTGTTTATCAATCTGAGTTGTACCAGTAACAGAGAAGGAAACATATCCCAAGCAGGGGCGTGTTGCTTTAAAGGAACAAGGATCCCTATAACACAAAAAATATAATTTTACTGAAAGAGACACTTATGCCCGAAGCAATGTCCATGAAAATAAATAAAATTACATTTATTTAATAAATAAGTAAAACGTAGTGTACAGGGACACAAAACACAGAAGACAAGAAATCAAATAAACAAACTCAGGCAATAATGTGTGACCCAAATTTTAAAAAAAATCAGTTAGTCACCAATAAATCTACAACAGCTATTCAGCCCTTAAATTAATTATTTTATAGGGTCAGTGCGCGAGAGTCGACAACATTTTATAGACATAACAGGATCATCATCAGGACATTATAATAGATGCTTGAGAAAATGTGCTCATTGTGAGAAACGAATAACTGAAAGAAAAATGATGGAAAATGAAAGGGAAAAGGAGGGAGAGTTAGTTCCCACGGGGAGATAAACTATAGGTAATCAAAGTTGTACGCATTCCCAATGGTGTAGTGGGTTAAGGGCCTATTGCCAAACACACTAGTGCGGCCCAATTGGGTCACTGAGAGGGATTTTTAGGGTGGGTGCTCCCCATGCTTAGGTACCCAGGTCAGGGTCCAATAAGGGATTCCCAAAGGTGGGGCCAGAGCGCAACACTTGGAAGGAAGGAACACAATGTAAGCCATGCAGGCCACGCAAGGTTTGTTAAAACTAAGTGAAGCAACCAGACTCATGCCAAATACCTGAAATATAGGGGACATTATTGCGGAGGGTGCCCAGATGCGCCGGTCCTGGCGCAGATAGCAGAGAGGAAGAAACTAAGTATCCCTGTTCTGTGAAGAGCGAGTTTTATTCGCTAAGTTTGTCAGTAAATGGGAATAGTCTAGCTTCAGTGAGGTACTAGCTATCTGTACCCGTTTGAATTAGAGACACAGAAGGCCAAGTGGACATCTACACCAATGAGTAAATATTGAGTAAATATAACAAGTAAACAGTAATTATAAAAAAGGATCCAAAAATGTATTTGTACCTCCCAACTGGGTTACAATCTAAAACATAAACAAATGGCAACAAAATTAAAAGTTTAAAACAACCACCAGCAGTGGCAATACAAAGAGATTTTTTCAAGCAGTCAAAGTTAAAGCAGTTGACGCGGCGTTTTGGTGCTTTTTGGTTCTTGACACCTTCTTCAGGACATTAAAAACATTTGACTCCGTATCTATAAGTTAAAAAAATATATTCAGTATTTTGAACAATATTTTCTCAGTCATACCCACTCACCTTACCGGTACTTATTTTATCAATTAAATCATCGCCTATTTTCGCATATACTAATGGCCCTTTATTTTCTACTTCTGAAGCGTTAGACAGTTCAATTGTAAGTGACTCACATAAACAAATTTTTGTAGTTTGTTTAAGTAACATCACACTTCCACATAAACTTTGCCGATGCCCTTATAGATTGTGACAAAAAGCTTGGTCTCATACCTGTGATTTAGATTAAAGATTATTTGAAGCGTTTTCAGTGGCTTCCAATCTGTTTACGACTTTTTCTGGAATATTCACATTTCCATTAGTCTGTATGGATATAACAAATACAAGAGGGCTCAGAATTTGGGTTTATCTGCTCTATCATTTATCTACATCCATATTAGATGATATGGAATTACCTCTGACCACAGACCTAGAATCTTCTGTGTGCACGGAGGGGCCACCGTCAGTTGTGGAGGGGAAATGGTTTTCATAGATCTATAGACCTAGGTGTAAAAGGTCATGTTTATCTGCAATGTCCTTTGGTAATATTGAGAACATTCTAAATCACGTTAATGATATCATCCTAAAATCCTACAATATACTAACCTTAATATATGTGGGTAGTGCTTATTTCCGCTTAATTCTTCACTGGGATCATATAGGTTATGATGCTTCTTGAGATCCTTTCTTCTTTGATGTGAGAAGAAATCTGTGAACAATATATTGGCCTTAGATGAAGGCTAAACAGTTTTGCAAATTCATTGGTACTTAATATGGGCAAAATTATTCTGTTTACTTTAACGGAATGGTGTTAGTTTAAAAAGTGAAAAACGGCCCAGCTCGTTTGCTATTTCTGACTAAAGTTTAGCAAAAACGAGTGGTGTCTATTAGAATTATTTACTTTCAGACTATGTCCGGTTTGTGCATTTAGAAAGATAACCGTTTCCAGAGTGATCCCTGTTATTAAAGAAGCCAAGGCTCTCGAGGTTATAAAGATTCAGGCGGGGGTTAAAGCTCGCATCTGTCTATCGCCTTTTTAGGTATTGCTCACCTTCTGATAAAATTGCGGCCTCCCTGCTCCTCCGTGCTCGCGTCTTCATGGGGATTCGAAGAGTAACGTGAGCTGATTTTGGCTCTTGTTTATATGCTGGCGCTACCCCATATTACCCGGAAGTAGAATCTTACAGGTTTTAAAATACGGGTTTAGGGAGAGAATACTACGTTTTAAGTTATTCTGGAGATTCGGCTCTGATTGCTGGTGTATTTACTACAACCCGATTTCTAGTTTGCCGTTTATTAGAAACAAAAAAACCAAAAATAACGGGCACTGACCCGGAAGTAAATCCCGATTTCATCAATATAGTGAATACTATTATCTATAATATCTAACCTTTACACAGCAGGTGTGGGTATCTAATTTCCCAGATTTCACTTGGGTTATAATATACACCATCCCTGCTGTCTATATCGCTAGTGTATATTGCGTTATATTTATGTCGGCCATTTTGGAACGGGCACTGTTGTCATATTATGTCGGCCATTTTGGAATGGGTACTGTTGTCGAGATTAGTAACAAATACAATTTAGGCAAGTACAACTTATATTTTATATCCCTAGAGCGTTCAACACTGCGATGCCAGCAGTTCTATACATTACTATATTTAGGAGCAGGGAGGCCGCAATTTTATCAGAAGGTGAGCAATACCTACAAAGGCGATAGACAGATGCGAGCTTTAACCCCCGCCTGAATCTTTATAACCTCGAGAGCCTTGGCTTCTTTAATAACAGGGATCACTCTGGAAACGGTTATCTTTCTAAATGCACAAACCGGACATAGTCTGAAAGTAAATAATTCTAATAGACACCACTCGTTTTTGCTAAACTTTAGTCAGAAATAGCAAACGAGCTGGGCCGTTTTTCACTTTTTAAACTAACACCATTCCGTTAAAGTAAACAGAATAATTTTGCCCATATTAAGTACCAATGAATTTGCAACACTGTTTAGCCTTCATCTAAGGCCAATATATTGTTCACAGATTTCTTCTCACATCAAAGAAGAGAGGATCTCAAGAAGCATCATAACCTATATGAGGCCAGTGAAGAATTAAGCGGAAATAAGAACTACCCACATATATTAAGGTTAGTATATTGTAGGATTTTAGGATAATATCATTAACGTGATTTAGAATGTTCTCAATATTACCAAAGGACATTGCAGATAAACATGACCTTTTACACCTAGGTCTATAGATCTATGAAAACCATTTCCCCTCCACAACTGACGGTGGCCCCTCCGTGCACACAGAAGATTCTAGCTCTGTGGTCAGAGGTAATTCCATACTATCTAATATGGATGTAGATAAATGATAGAGCAGATAAACCCAAATTCTGAGCCCTCTTGTATTTGTTATATCCATACAGACTAATGGAAATGTGAATATTCCAGAAAAAGTCGTAAACAGATTGGAAGCCACTGAAAACGCTTCAAATAATCTTTAATCTAAATCACAGGTATGAGACCAAGCTTTTTGTCACAATCTATAAGGGCATCGGCAAAGTGTATGTGGAAGTATGATGTTACTAAACAAACTACAAAAATTTGTTTATGTGAGTCACTTACAATTGAACTGTCTAACGCTTCAGAAGTAGAAAATAAAGGGCCATTAGTATATGCGAAAATAGGCGATGATTTAATTGATAAAATAAGTACCGGTAAGGCGAGTGGGTATGACTGAGAAAATATTGTTCAAAATACTGAATATATTTTTTTAACTTATAGATACGGAGTCAAATGTTTTTAATGTCCTGAAGAAGGTGTCAAGAACCAAAAAGCACCGAAACGCCGCGTCGACTGTTTTAACTTTGACTGCTTGAAATAATCTCTTTGTATTGCCACTGCTGGTGGTTGTTTTAAACTTTTAATTTTGTTGCCATTTGTTTATGTTTTAGATTGTAACCCAGTTGGGAGGTACAAATACATTTTTGGATCCTTTTTTATAATTACTGTTTACTTGTTATATTTACTCAATATTTACTCATTGGTGTAGATGTCCACTTTGCCTTATGTGTCTCTAATTCAAACGGGTACAGATAGCTAGTACCTCACTGAAGCTAGACTATTCCCATTCACTGACAAACTTAGCGAATAAAACTCGCTCTTCACAGAACAGGGATACTTAGTTTCTTCTAAATATGATTACCCCCTCCCTGTAATACATTTCAGGGGTACCTCCTTGTGTTAATATTTAAGCAGATAGCAGAGAGGCCAAACAAGTGGGTGCCAGAATCACCGCCCAATATTCAGAATTTCTGAAAAATGGAGGTGTATGACTAAATATCTCTAGCGGTTAAAGTGCCGATCAAGGATAAAAGTTTTTAAAAAAGTAGTAATTGTGGTCAGAAAATATACATGAACATTGTAAATTTGTGTTGCAAGTCTACTGCGAGGAGTCAGTCAGTGTTTTAAATGGGCC
This sequence comes from Lissotriton vulgaris, assembly GCF_964263255.1. Lineage (NCBI taxonomy): Eukaryota > Metazoa > Chordata > Amphibia > Caudata > Salamandridae > Lissotriton > Lissotriton vulgaris. Next base: position 454,067,773 of record NC_141693.1, on the reverse strand, counting down.
GGTGCTGCCCGGTACGCAGTACCAGCACTTTTTTATTTTGAGAGGGAGAGTATCGGCAGTTCTTAAGAGAGACGTAATACTTTTAATTGGAGAGTGCCAGCACTTCGTAGAAACAAGCAGGTACTCTGATATAGAGTACCGGCATTTCTATTCTTCCATTGCAAGCACTGGAGTCAGTTGTGGGTCACCCGATTTATTGGGTGCTGCTGAATATGTTTCCTAGGAGTAGGAGGTATCACGGCAACACGTTGGAGTGAACACCGCGTTTCCATTGAAAGTCGCCGTGTAAAAGCGTTCGGCATGGGGGCAGTAAAAATGGAGCATTGACTAGGCGCGTACATGCATTAAAGGTCGGAGTGTAGTTGGACAAGGCTAAATGCTTGGCGTCTTAGGAGAGGGGATGGTTAGAATAAGTAAATTGAAGGAATTGAAAGGATAAATATGAAAACCTGCATAGTGGATTATATACAAAATAACAACCTCTGGGTACATATCACAATGAAATGGGGGACGCTTCCATTAAATTAGAAACTTTATTAAGCCCCAACTTTTACAACTCAGTGATCACCTTCAACATTGCGGCGCACACCTCCTAACTTATGAGCAACTCCTCCCCTGAGCGTTCTACATTCCACCCGCGTTTCCTCCCATTCTATTCTACAACAACCTCACTACACAAATCTTCACCCTTAAATAAACAACAAAACTTATTTATTTATTTGTGTATTTTATAAAGCGCACAGCTATCCCAACGGGGTGTCCTGGCGCTATTGGACAGACAGCAATTGACACAGAACTAAATCTTAATAGTAGAATAGCCAGGTCTTAAGGGATATGCGGAATTCAGGTTCCGACTGGGTCATGCGGAGGTGAAGCGGAAGTTTGGTCCAACAAAGGGTGGCACACACTTTGAAGGATTTACCTCCTGATCGGGCTTTTTTAAATCTGGGGGTGACAAGTAGAAATTTAGTGTTAGAGCGCAGGGCTCTAGAATGACTATAGGGGCGAAATCTCTTCATAAGATAGGCTGGTCCTAGGCCTTTGGTTGCCCGAAAGGCCAAAGTCATGGCTTTGAACTCAATTCTTTTAGAAATGGGGAGCCAGTGCAGTTTACGAAAGTAGGGGGAGATGTGTTGTCTTAGTGAGATGCCACCGACCATATGAGCAGCGGCATTTTGAACCGTCTGGAGTCTGTGGCGCAGTCCTGCTATCAGACCCAGGTAGAGTGCATTAGCATAGTCTAAGTGCGAAGTTATGAGTGCATGGACTATGGTTTTAAGGGTGTTGCTAGGCAGGTAGTTGATAAACTTTTTTATTATTTTAATTTTACTGAAACAAGCGGCAGAAACTGTTTGTACTTCATTAGCAAAGGACAGACAGTTGTCTCACCTGACACCCAGGTTTCTAACCGAGTCTTTAGGAAGAGGGGCGATGCTCAAATCTTCCGGCCACCAGAGAAGGTTGATTAAAAAACAAGACCTCAGTTTTATCTGTGTTGAGTTTAAGAAAATTGTGGTCCATCCATTTTGCAATATTCCTGAGACATTTATTTAGGGGATCTAAGGTGGCAGTGGATAAATCATCATAGGTGTTGGAACTGGGGGTCTCTAGTTGGCAGAGGTAGGTACCACTGTCCAAATAGGGACCCTTGATTTTAGTCAGGGTAAGGAGGAAACCCTCTGGGATAACTCCTGCTCACCCTCTTGGTAGGTTGGCACGAGCAGTCAAGGCTAATCAGAAGGCAATGTGAAAAGTATTTTTACCAACACTCACAGTAACACAGTGAAAACACCACAAACTGACTCCACAACAGTTTAGAAAAATAAAGATATTTAATCTAAACTACACAAGACCAAAACAACAAAAATCCAACATACACAGTTCAAGAATATGGTTTCAAAAGAGTTCTTAAGGTTGCAATAAAAGTTCTTTAGGTTGCGATAAAATAATCCACAGTTGCGTGAAAAGTTCACAGTTGCGTCACGTTTCAGACACAGTACCATTAGTTGCGACAAAGTTCCAAAAGCAGAAGCTGGTGCGGTGGAAAACAAGTGATGCATTGCTCCTGAGACCCAGGGGAGGCGATGCGACAACCCTGCTGCAGCAGCGGGCGTGTTGCGACCAATCCGGTCTGTATGGGGAGGAAGGCCACTTGTATTGATTCTGGTGCATAGGTTCCGTTGGAAGTTTGTTCTCGCAAAGGCACAATGCGACGATCTCATAGGGGCTGCGACGATCTCCGGGGCGATGATGCAGGATCCAGCAGTGATCCTCTCTCGCAGCTCCTCGATGCGATGATCTGCGACGATGTTCGCAGCGACGTGATGCGGTCCACAAGCAAGCGGTGCGGCGTTCTCACCCAGGGACGACAGGCTCTGCGACGACACTCACAGTGATGGTAGTCTTTCCCGCACCGGTCTGGTGCATCCCGCAAACGAAGGATGCAACGGCTCTGGCAGCAGCAACAGGCGCTGCGACAATCTCGGCCTTCGTAGCGGCGGGAATTTCCTTGCACTGTCGGGGATGCACTCGGCAGCGAGTGATGCGATAACTTTTCAATTGCAAAAGTCTCTCAATCTTAGTTTCCATCTTCCCAGCACAGGTACAACTTCCAGAGGCCCCACAACTGGCTCAAGCACTCTAGGAAGGACAGAACTCTCTCAGCAGACTTCAGGGAAGCTGAGAGTGAAGTCCTTTTGTTCCTGGGACTTCAAAAACAGGGAGCCAGCTCTTCTCAGACCCTTGGAGATTCCTTCAAGACAGGGGACACAGCACAACAGCAAAGTCATTTCCCTCTCCTTGGCAGCAAAGCAACAGCAGGTCAGTCCAGCAGAGCAACAGCAGGACAGTCTTCCTTCTTCAGATTCAGCTTTCTCCTTGGCAGATGTTCCTTCTTGATTCCAGGATGATCTAATTTTCTGTTGTCAGGGGTCCTGTACTTATACCCCTAAAGGTCTTTGTTCTCTTTGTGCAAGTGGGCCCTGAGCCCGGTCTGAACCAGTTCTGGATGTTTCTTGAGCACTTTGTTTTCCTGGCTTCTCCTTTCCGTTCAGAGTGAGGGGCAGGGTCATCAGCCGCCCAGCAGGAGGTTGAGCCAGCATCATGGAAGGCAGGCACAGCCCTATTCAGGCCCAGGTGCTATCTACTCCCACCACTCAAGTTGCAAATGCAGTAATTCAGCCTAGGGCTGACTCGGCCAGCCTCCTGGGGAATCCCCAGCGCTGTCACTCTCAAACCAGACAGTCAATACACAAACAGGACAAGGCACACAGGAAGGTCAGACAAGAGAACAGCAACTTTCTAAAAGTGCTGTTCTCAAATACAGGATTCAAAAACAGCCTTTCCTAAAAGATGGTGTTATTAAATTCTGAGTTCAGGGATACTAGACTCTTATGTCCTATCTTGTTCCTATGGGAAGAAATGCTGGTAGCCACTGTAGCCAGCATCCCCCATGTTAACCTATGGAGCAAGATAGCCTTGCAGCAGTGAAAAACGAAAATGGCTGTAATTCACTACCAGAGCATGTCACCTGCACCAGTACATGCTCTACCTTTCACATACACTGCACCACCCTCCGCAGGGGGGTACCTTGGGCCTTCCATAGGGGTGACCAATATGCACAAAAAGGGAAGGGTTAAGCCTGGTCAGTGGGGACACTGACCAGGAGGACATGGCAGTTCACAGACTGCACATAGGCTCTGCGGTGGCAGGCGTGAGACACCATTTTGGGGCTACTCATGTGGGTGGCACAATCAGTGCTGCAGGCCCTCTAGTAGCATTTGTCATCACCAGCCCTGGCACACCCAGTGCACTTTACTAGGGACTTCTTGGTGATACAAATATGCCAATCATGTATATCCAATCATCATAACAATTTACACAGGGAGCACTTCACTCTGGCACTGATCAGCAGTGGCAGAGTGTCCAAAGCATCTAAACCAGCAAAAACGAAATCCAGCACATCATCAAAAATACAGGAGGTAGAGGCAAAAAGATAGGGGTAACCACGCCAAAGATGCCAGGTCTAACACGTGTCCCCTACAGCTGAAAGTGGGGAGAACTACCCACCCTCTTGGGAGTTCTCTTCACTAAGGCGGAAAAATCTGGACAGACCATCAGCGTTGGCGTGTTCTGTACCAGGGTGGTGTTCCACTGTAAAGTCCATTCCCTGTAGGGAGCTGGACCACCTCAACAGTTTTGGGTTCTCACCCCTCATCTGTAATAGCCATCTGAGGGGCCTGTGGTCGGTCTGAACATGGAAGTGTGTCCCAAACAGGTAGGGCCTCAGCTTCTTCAGGGCCCAGACCAGAGCAAAAGCTCCCCTTTCATTCACACTCCACTTCTGTTCCCTGGGGAGTAGCCTCCTACTAATGAAAGCTACAGGCTGGTCCCAGCCATCCTCAGTGATCTGTGAGAGTACTGCTCCCACACCATGCTCTGAGCATCTGTCTGCACTATGAAATCACTGGAGAAGTCAGGCGCCTTGAGCACCGGTGCTGTGCACATGGCAGCCTTCAGGGCATCAAAAGCAGTCTGGCAGGCTTTGGGCCAATTCACTCTCTTGGTCTGTCTTTTTGAAGTCAGCTCTGTCAAGGGGGCGACAATGGTGCCATATCCCTTGACAAACTGTCTGTAATACCCGGTGAGTCCTAAAAAGGCTCTTACCTCTTCTGGGTCTTGGGGGGCTCCCAAGCCAGAATGGTATCAATCTTTGCTTGTAGGGGCGCCACCTGGCCGCTCCCCACCTGGTGTCTCAAATACACCTCAGATCCCTGCGCTATCTGGCACTTGCTGGCCTTGATAGTGAGGCCTGCCCTTTGCAGAGCCTTCAACACTTCACAGAGGTGTTGCAAGTGTTCCTCCCACGTGGAGCTGAACACAGCAATGCCATCCAGGTATGCGGCGCTGAATTCCTCCAGCCCAGTCAGTACCTGGTTAACCATTCTCTGGAAGGTGGCAGGGGCCTTCTTCAACCCAAAGGGCATGACTCTGAACTGGAAGTGCCCCTCTGGCGTTGAAAATGCACACCTCTCTTTGGCCCCATCAGTTAAGGCAATCTGCCAGTACCCAGAAGTCAAATCAAATGTTTTGAGGTACTGGGCAGCTCCCAACCGATCCACAAGCTCATCAGCTCTGGGGATGGGGTGTGCGTCAGTCTTCATGACAGCATTGAGCCCACGGTAGTCCACGCAAAACCTAAGTTCTGGAGTGGCACCTGACACAGCAGCTTTTGGCACTAAGACCACTGGGCTAGCCCAGGGGCTGCTGGAGGGCTCAATCACCCCTAGCGCCAACATCTTGGAAACCTCTTCCTTGATGCTGGTCGTGACCTTGTCAGCTACCCTGTAAAATTTCTGTTTCACAGGCAGACTATTTCCAGTGTCAACATCATGAATGCACCAATTGGTGACACCTGGGGTCAGGGAGAACAGAGAGGAAAACTGACCCAACACCTGGCGACAATCCCTTTGCTGTTCTGGGGTCAGGGTGGGCGAGAGGACCACACCCTCCACTGACCCGTCTTGCTCCTTGGCTGCCAGGAGGTCAGGGAGAGGATCACTATCCTCCTCCCCTCCTGCATCTGTAGCTATGAGCATTGTCACTTCAGACCTCTCAAAGTGTGGTTTGAGGAGGTTCACATGCAAGACTCTCAGGGACTGCATGGGAGTCTTCAAGTTAACCAGGTAGGTTACTTCGCTCTTGCGCTCCACCACCTCATATGGCCCAGTCCACTTGTCCTGGAGCGCACAAGGCTCCACTGGCGCCGTCACCCACACTTTCTGCCCAGGTTGAAATTCGACCAGAGTGGTATTCTGGTCGTACCATCTTTTCATTTCTTCCTGGCTAGCTTCCAGGTTCTCCTGAGCGAGCTTCCTGAAGCGTTGTGTCTTGTTGCGGATGGCCAGCACTTAGCTGAACACATCCTGGGGGTTTTCCCACGGGATTTCTCCCACCCCTCCTTCACCAGTGTGAGAGGTCCTCTAACAGGTTGGCCATACAGGAGTTCAAAGGGACTGAACCCTAAGGACTTCTGAGGCACTTCCTGTAGGTAAATAACAGGCATGGTAGAAGACGTCCCACTTCCGTCTCATGGGCTCCGCTAGGCCCATAATCGTACATTTTAGGGTGCGGTTGAACCTTTCAACCAACCCATTTCCTTTAGGGTGGTAAGGAGTGGTTAACTTATAAGTTACCCCACACTCCTCCCACAGACACTTCATGTACCTAGAGATGAAGTTGGTTCCCCGGTCGGAGACCACCTCTCTGGGGAACCCCACACGGCAATGCACTGCCCACCACAGGTGCTGTGATTGTCCTGAGAGGGACTGCTTCCGGGTACCGGGTGGCATGGTCCACCAAGACCAGGATGAACCTGTTGCCTAAGGCCGTCTTTGGGTCCAGGGGCCCCACGATGTCGATGCACACCCGCTCGAAAGGGGTGCTCACCACAGGAAAGGGTTGGAGGGGTGCCTTGCACTTCCCTCCCGTCTTGCCACTGGCCTGACATGTTTGGCAAGACCTGTAAAAGGAACCGACGTGCTTCTTCATCTGAGCCCAGCAGAAGTGGGCGACAAGCCTGTGGTAGGTCTTGTCTTGCCCCAGATGTCCTGCAAGAGGCCCGTCATGAGCCAGACCCATTAGGAAGTTCCTGAAGCGCGCGGGTACCACCAGCACATGGGCTGCACCGGGCTCAGCAAACTTAGTCTCGCTATATACCAAATCATCTTCCCAGTAGATGTAGTGATCTTTGGACCCTAGTACTGCTGCCTGGTCCACGGCATACCAGCGATAGAAGGGCACTCTTTCTGCTCCTTGCAGAATTCCTCCCTGGAGGGCCCGCCTTCTTGCTGCCAATGGGTCAGCTCAGGTAGGTCGCCCAGTTCGGCCACCTGTTCCCCTGTAGGTTCCAGGGCATCCCCCTCAGGTTCTGCTCCCTCCTGGAACGTGGGAATAGCTGGGGCTGGTTTCCCACACCCTTTGTCTCTTCCTCGCTAGGCAGGTCTCTGGGCCACTGTTTCAGGCTCCAGTTCTGCTGAATCACCCCTACTGGCTGCCATAGCACGAGTGGTCACACAGTTCAACGTAGGCAGTCCTAACATCTCCAAATGAGTTCTGTGTTCTACATCCTTCCAAGGAGAACTCTCCAGGTTGTTACCAAGCAGACAGTCTACAGGCAAGGCATCACTGACAACAACTTCCAAAAGACCAGAGACTCCCCCCCCCATTCAAAGGGAACACGTGCCAAGTTGCAGAGGCGCACTGAGCTGTCAGCGGCCACTACAGGGCGGAGTACATCAGGGATGATCTGCTCTTTAGACACCCACTGACACCTCACGGATGTCATGCTGCCTCCTGTGTCTCTCAGAGCCTCTATCTCTTTCCCATTGACGATCACCTTCTGCCCATATTTCTTAGTGTTCAAGGGCAGTAAGGTCTCCTGGACCATCTCTTGGTCTCCTAGAGAGACAAGGGACATAACTGCTAAGCCCTACTCCCCACTGGAAATCAAATCCCCGCCCAAAGCTACACTCGCTAACCCTGGGGCTGGAGCACCAGTGGGTACTGGATTCTTTTTAGGACATTTAGGAGCTATGTGGTCCACCTCATTGCAGTGATAGCAGGTAGGCGGAGCCCTGTTGTCTCTGTTGTCCCATTTGTCCCGCCTGCCCTTAGGGGGCCATTGCTGTCTAGGTCTGGGGGGTTGGGATTCCTTTCCCTGGGAACTATTTTGGGGCCCTTGTGAGAACTCCTTTTGGTTACCGTTGTCCCCCCCACTCTTCTTCTGGGGACCCTGCCCACCTTTGGCTGTGGTACCCACAATTCCTCTGTGGACCCTGGTACTGGTACAGCGGACCGCCTCCTTAGCAAGCTCAATGGGGTCTGTCAGCTTGCTGTCTAAAAGATGCTGGCGCAGCTCTGGAACACAAAGACTACTCAAGTGCTCCCAACTGATTAAATGCAACAACCCCTTAAAATCAGTTACTTTACTGCCCTTCATCCAACCTTCCAGTGCACGTGAGTACAAATTCACACACTCCATCAAAATCTCAGACTCTCTCTTCTTAGAGTTTCTAAACTGCAGTCTATACTGCTCTGGAGTAAGGCTATACCTGAGGCATAAGGCCTCCTTCATATTGGGGTAGGCCATGGCACCTGCCATCTCTAAGGGCTCTAGAGCACTCCTCCCAGATGCCTCAAAATGTTTCCACAGGCCCGCCCTCCCCCCCAATGCTGATCAGGCACACCATTCATTCTCAATGCAATCTCAAAAGAACTAAACCAGGCAAAAATATCTTCACTCCTATGGTAATTCTGCACCAGGTCTTTGGGAATGTATACTTTACCCCCCTGCACTGGCTGTGCGCTGCCACCATTTGAACTGGTATCCACTTCTCTGGCTTTAAGATCCAGTTCTTTCATGATCAACTCATGAGCCAGAAGCAATTCCTTTTCCTCCAAGGCGCGGGCACTTTTGCTCTCCTTCGCCGCCTTTTCTCTCTCCTTGTCCATTTCTAATTGCTTCATTTTCATCTTCAAGACTTCCAAGTCATATTCTCTTACTCTTTGATTTTCTTGCAACTCTTCTGGGGTCAAACCACTACCGGAATGGTCACTGCCAGCCTTGATCCTATTCTGCTCACTGGCAGATATGTGATTCAAAAACCATCCACTGCATTCACATAATTTCCCTCTTGTGCCTCCCAATGGGCCTTCAAGATTCTCTGCAGCTCATCCTTCCTGTAGTCGCTCTTTATGGAGCACTCAAACTCGTGGCAGAATTTTCTAAGCTGCTCAACTTTGTAAGAATACAAATCTGCAATGCAAAACTGCAAGTTAACTTCTGCCCCCTCGCTGAGTGCCTATCCTTTCACAGACATCATGCTTTGAAAAGTTACTCAAAAATAGAACCAAAAAATCAACAACCAGTAGTATGCGGTGGTGTGGTCTGCACTCACTAGTGATGTACACCAATCACTGTGGGTCTAGTACAAATACAAGTTCAAATCCCCACCGCTGACCAATAATGTTAGAACTGGGGTTCTCTAGTTGGCAGAGGTAGGTACCACTGTCCAAATAGGGACCCTTGATTCTAGTCAGGGTAAGGAGGAAACCATCTGGAATAACTCCTGCTCACCCTCTTGGTAGCTTGGCACGAGCAGTCAAGGCTAATCAGAAGGCAATGTGTACAGTATTTGTACCAACACTCACAGTAACACAGTGAAAACACCACAAACTGACTCTACAACAGTTTAGAAAAATAAAGATATTTAATCCAAACTACACAAGATCAAAACGACAAAAATCCAACATACACAGTTCAAGAATATGGTTTCAAAAGAGTTCTTAAGGTTGCAATAAAAGTTCTTTAGGTTGCGATGAAATAATCCACAGTTGCGTGAAAAGTTCAGAGGTGCGTCACGTTTCAGACACAGTACCTTTAGTTGCAACAAAGTTCCAAAAGCAGAAGCTGGTGCAGTGGTAAACAAGCGATGCGTTGCTCCTGAGATCCAGGGGGGGGGGGCGATGAGACAACCCCGCTGCAGCAGCGGGCGTGTTGCGACAAATTCCGTCTGCATGGGGAGGAAGGCCACTTGTATGGATTCCGGTGCGTAGGTTCCGTAGGAAGTTTGTTCTCGCAAAGGCACGATGCGACGATCTCGTAGGGGCTGCGACGATCTCCAGGGTGACGATGCTCGATCTAGCGGTGATCCTCTCTCTCGCAGCTCCTCGATGCGATGATCTGCGACGATGTTCGCAGCGACGTGATGCGGTCTGCAAGCAAGCGGTGCGGCGTTCTCACCCAGCGACGACAGGCTCTGCGACGACACTCGCAGCGATGGTAGTCTTTCCCGCACCGGTCTGGTGCGTCCTGCAAACGAAGGATGCGACGGCTCTGGCAGCAGCAACAGGCGCTGAGACGATCTCGGCCTTCGTAGCAGCGGGAATTTCTTTGCACTGTCGGGGATGTGCTCCGCTGCGAGCGATGCGATAAATTTTCAGTTGCAAAAGTCTCTGAATCTTAGTTTCCAGCTTCCCAGCACAGGTACAACTTCCAGAGGCCCCACAACTGGCTCAAGCAATCTAGGAAGGACAGAACACTCTAAGCACATGTTCAGGGAAGATGGGAGTGAAGTTCTTTTGTTCCTGGGACTTCAAAAACAGGGAGCCAGCTCTTCTCAGGTCCTTGGAGATTCCTTCAAGACAGGGGACACAGCACAACAGCAAAGTCCTTCCCCTCTCCTTGGCAGCAAAGCAACAGCAGGTCAGTCCAGCAGAGCAACAGCAGGACAGTCTTCCTTCTTCAGATTCAGCTTTGTCCTTGGCAGAGGTTCCTTCTTGATTCCAGGACGATCTAATTTTCTGTTGTCAGGGGTCCTGTACTAATACCCCTAAAAGTCTTTGTTCTCTTTGTGCAAGTGGGCCCTGAGCCCGGCCGGAACCAGGTCTGGGGGTTTCTTGAACACTTGTTTTCCTGGCTTCTCCTTTCCTTTCAGAGTGAGGGGCAGGGTCGTCAGCCGCCCAGCAGGAGGTGGAGCCAGCATTGTCGAAGGCAGGCACAGCCCTATTCAGGCCAGGTGCTATCTCCTCCCACCACTAATGTTGCAAATACAGTCATTAAGCCTAGGGCTGACTCAGCCAGCCTCCTGGGGAATCCCCAGACCCTGTCACTCTAAAACCAGACAGTCAATACACAAACAGGCCAAGGCACACAGGAAGGCCAGACAAGAGAACAGCAACTTTCTAAAAGTGCTGTTCTCAGACACAGGATTAAAAAACAACCTTTCCTAAAAGATATGTTTTTAAATTCTGAGTTCAGGGATACTAGACTCGTATGGGAAGAAATGCAGGTAGCCACTGTAGCCAGCATCCCCCATGTTAACCTATGGAGCAAGATAGCCTTGCAGCAGTGAAAAACGAAAATGGCTGTAATTCACTACCAGAGCATGTCACCTGCACCAGTACATGCTCTACCTTTCACATACACTGCACCCTGCCCAGCGGGTTACCATGGGCCTTCCATAGGGGTGACCAATGTGCACAAAAAGGAAAGGGTTATGCCTGGTCAGTGAGGACACTGACCAGGAGGACATGGCAGTTCACAGACCGCACACAGACACTGCGGTGGCAGGCCTGAGACACCATTTTGGGGCTACTCATGTGGGTGGCACAATCAGTGCTGCAGGCCCTCTAGTAGCATTTGTCATCATCAGCCCTGGCACACCCAGTGCACTTTACTAGGGACTTCTTGGTGGTACAAATATGCCAATCATGTATATCCAATCATCATAACAATTTACACAGGGAGCACTTACACTCTGGCACTGATCAGCAGTGGCAGAGTGTCCAAAGCATCTAAACCAGCAAAAACGAAATCCAGCACATCATCAAAAATACAGGAGGTAGAGGCAAAAAGATAGGGGTAACCACGCCAAAGATGCCAGGTATAACAATAGGTAAATAGGAGCTGGATATCGTCAGCGTAAGATGCTATTTTAATTCCTAATTGTGATATCATTTTGGCCAGAGACGTGAAATATACATTAAAAAGAAGCGGGCTCAGTGAAGAGCCCTGTGGGATGCCCCATTTAAGGGGTCTCACAGTAGAAGTGTAGGGAGGAGTTTGGACCTGTTGTTTACGGTCTGAAAGAAATGAGGAAACCCAGTTTAGTACCGTGCCTTGAATTCCAATGGATTTCAGACGTTTCAGGAGGATAGGGTGAGAGACGGTGTCAAATGCTGCTGACAAGTCCAGCAGCACTAACACCGCTTTAGATCATCCGTCAAGTGTCCACTGTATAGAGTCGCCCATTTCATTCAGGGCCGACTCTGTGCTGTAGCCAGAGCGAAATCCATACTGAGAGTCATGGAGGAGGCCCTTGGACTCAATGAAGCTGGCTAGTTGTTGATGGGCCAGCTTTTCTAAGATCTTGGCCGGTGCGGGAAGAAGGGAAATAGGCCTATAGTTTCCCGGGGTCTCTGGGTCAGCATTAGCTTTTTTCAGGATAGAGACTAGAAATCCGTGTTTCCATGCCTCTGGATAAGTACCCGATCTCAGGGAGGCATTCCAGATGGAATTTAGATGGGGATTGAGGAGTCCTGCCAGGGCTTTATATTGTTTCGCTGGCCAAGGGTCGCTGGGAGAACCGGACTTGCATTTGAGTGATTGCGGAAGGGAGATTTCTTCTGAAATTTCAGAGAATTCAGTGAGTACTGATTCAGGGGTTTGATCTGCTAAAGGTTCTTCACGGATATCAAGATAATTATCCAGTTTGGGAAAGGAAGCGTAGATTAGTGCAATTTTATCTTCGAAAAATTCGGAGAGTTGGTTGCAAAGAGTCTGAGACACAGGCTAGAAGCAAGTCAGGGCCTGAGGATCGGTGAAGGATTTGACAATTTTGAATATCTCTCTGGAGGAGTTACTAGCCTTATCAATTCTATCCGATAGAAAGGCTCTTTTATGTTTTATGATAAGTTTGCGATATTCTTTAAGAGCCATCCGGTACTCAATTTTACTTTCTGCTGAGAAAGTCAGTCTCCAGCAGCGTTCCAATATTTTGCAGGCGTACTTTTTTTGTCTAAGTTCTTCCGAGTACCAGGGGGCTGAGGGAGAAAATCTGAAGGATTTAATCAATCTTTGAGGGGCAAGTGAGCCGATGGCTTTGCCCACCCACTCATTGAGGTTAGAGATACTTGATTCGAGGTCAGGAGCTGAGGCCAGGTTAGAATCCTTTAAGTACTTGGATAGGGATTCTGGGGAGATTTTACTCCAGTTCCTACCAAACTCTTTAGGTGTTAAAAAGGTTCTATCATAATGAGTCATTTGGACCAGAAAGGGAGTAAGAAAGTGATCTGACCATATTAATGGCCTGGGATCCATGACCAATATGTCAGGTAGATTGGAATATATCAGGTCAAACGTATGTCCGGCTTTGTGGGAGGGGAGGGCTACTAATTGCGTTAGATTGCATCCTGCAAGTGTGGAAATGAAATTCGAGCTGAGAGAGTAAGATACATCATCCACATGTAAGTTCAATTCCCCCAGAATCGTAAAATTAGCATACCGCATGCAAGCTTGAATGATGTAGTCGGTTAGGGTAGGCAAATGGGTGGGGCTTGAGTTAGGGGGTCGATACATCCGGAGGCCAGCACAGGAAATGGATGCCGAAAGTTTGATACGGAAGGGAAGCCCCTCGATGCAATCAATCCGTTCGTAGGGAGGTGAAGTGATCGTCCATTTGGTTTTATAGATAATGGCCACCCCTCTCCCTTGTTTTCCATTTTGTCTATTGGCACATAGTATATTGTATCCTTCCGGAATGGCCAGTGTCAATGCAGGATTGGTCTCCTCACTCAGCCAGGTTTCTGTCAGGAATAGGAGGTCCCAATCATTACCCTTAAGGGACTGGAGGATGTCTAAAGAATGTTTGCCCAAGAATCTGCAGTTTGTTAACCCGGCTTTAAGGGATACTGTCACAGCGAGGCAAGGGGACGGAGGTGGAATGTGCAGTGGGAGGCTTCTATCCCGACTAGGGTTTTGTTTTAGGGAGAAACCACAATAATTGTATACGAATTTCATACCAATATCTTCAGGTGTCAGCAGCATGGTATGGGGGCACAGAGTAGGTCTAAGAGCGGACATCTCAGTCAGGCTATATGTGATCCTACGAGGAGTGTCAAACCGGGCAGCCTCTCTGGCCCCGCCCGCTGCGCACGTCCGCTGCGCGTCGGCGCCACAATGAGGCTAAATAGGGAACTGGCTTTGCAAGACTAGAGTGACACCCTGCCACAATGGCCGCTCTAGTAAGCCAAACCGGAAGTGAGGAAAAACAGGACAATTGCCTTGAAGGTGCTCCATCCACTCAAACAGCACAGGGTAGCTGCGGTGGACCGAGGAGACAACCTTCAGATGAGAAGCAGAGTGAGGCAACTACAGTGCGAAATCAGTTTGAAGTAAATAAGTAAATAACATGCCTATTACTAATACAGAAAACATTTAAAATCCCGACTGGTCTACCTATGACTAATACATTGTAAAAATATTCAAACTTTTTCTACATGTGTATAACTAACTATATAATTTCCCAAACGCACATTTTACAGTTGCTCATGTTCGAATGAAATTTTCATTTTTTGGGTTTACACATTATTCTTCTACATCTTGCCTGGAACTCATTTGTTGCAACAACCATCTGTTGCTTATCCAACCTGTCACTAGCGTAAGCCCCTTCATCCATCTGAACTCCAACCTGGGCTTCTGCTTTCTTTTCATTACCAGAAAGATCATACTTCTTTTCCATCTCATTCTTATCCATCCAATCATAATCGCATTCATTGATCCCACCTTCTTTGATTTTACCAAATTCATTAACAGCATACTTGCATTTTGCCGGTCTGCTTAGATGCCACACCTTGCCATCACTCAAAAATGCAGAATTACTGAACAAGTTGTTGACTTTCAAGCATCCAGAAAATCTACTTTCCGCCTTTTTTGTTTCCGTTTTCCCTTTCACCCAATCACACTTTGCCATTTATCATGATACTCTTGTTAAATTTGTTTATCTAGCATCATTTTTGTATTCATTTTCAGGTGACCACTCTACCTGCCTAGACAATGACACCCATGCTGTGTCCTTAGTTAAAGATTCTCTCCCTTTTATAACTACAAATGGGCTTTAGTCAGTACTGGGATTAGGAGTAATCCTATACACCCACAACATTTTCAAAATATCAACGTCCTGCTCCATTTATTACTTACAGCCATTTGCATTGAGCCCTTAACACCTTGGTTGCTGTGACTTTTCCCCTACTGTGCTGAACTTGCTTGAATACTATAGTTTCATGACGAGCTCAGCTCGTCATAAGCACAGCTCAACCGTGCCTCATGACGAGCTGAGCTTGTCATGAGCATCGAAAGGGTTAATCACTATATTGAAGTGCTGCACAATACCAATTCTACCAGATGATAAACCGATTTGGTTTTATGTGTAATGCCATTCCTCACTAAAATGTTTCTATGAACAATTACTAGAGATAAATGATTTGTCAAGCCCCCATTAAAAAAAATCCTGTTATATTGTGATCCGAATCTGCTGTCCTGACAATTTCTATTTCCGGCTACTTGGAGAAATGATCTATGGCTATATTAATGTATTTCTTTCCTTCCATATAATTTTCCATGGAACCTATGATGGTAATTCTAATTTTCTCCCATGGCATATTAGGAAACGAAATGGGCAACAAAGGTGGGCAGAAGGTTTTAAGTGCTTTATCAGAAATATAGCACTCCATACACTCTCTAACTAACCTTTATATATCAATCCAAACCAGCCCACCAATATACATTTTTGATTCTTTGTCTGGTGTTTGTAATGCCTAAATGAGCTTTGTGGACAGTTTCAAGAATTTTGTTCCTTAACCTGCATGGTGGCAGAAATCTACCACACCTGAGTAATACTCCATCCTCTTCACTCAATTAATTCAGAATCTCCCAGAACATTTGTAAATCTTTAATCAAATTCTTTTTTTCCTGACAATCTTCATTTACATGTTTTAACACCAATTGTGCATTTTTATCCATGTGCATTTGCTCTATCCACTCTTCCCTATGAATGCCCATCATTCCTCCATAAAACACATCTGCAACACATCCATCAAATAAGAAACGCTCACAACAGTCCTCTGCCGGTACAGGCATGCGACTCGCGAAATCTGTAATCCTGTTGTTGACACCTGGAATGTAATTTACTTCATAAGTAAAATCCAGTAATTTGATAGACATTCGTGCCAAACGAGGTGAAGCTCTTTGTAATCCAAAGGTGGTAAGAACTTTTGTTAGGGGCTTGTGATCTGTTTTAAGTGTAACATTGTAACCCCATAAAAATAGTCGAAAATAAGTCAAACCCCAAACACACGTTAACGTCTCTGTGTCTATGACTGCATATCTTTTTTCTGCCAGTGAAAGAGCGTTTCAGGCGACACCTACAATCCATTAATTACCCTGCTCATCGATTTGGGAAAGCACAGCCCCAATCCTTTTTACTGCCATCTGTAGTGACACGTATTTCGTTTTGGTACCTTACAAATGTTTTTTTTTTTAAGATCAGCAAATTCCCTTCGACACACCATAGACCATTCAAATTTGACCCTATTTTTAATAAAAATTTTAATACCGTATATTTTTCTGCAAAATTTTGTATAAATTTAAAGTAAAAGTTGAATAATCCCAGAAACGCCCTTATAGCTTCCTTACTTGAGAGCAGTGGAGCGTTACAAATTGCATCAAACTAACACCTCCCAAGGCTTAAACCCCATTCCACTGATATTGCGTCCCAAGTACATTATTTCCTCCTTGGCAAACTTGCATTTCCCAACCTCCACAGTGAGACCTTTCTGTTCCAAGATTCTCAGGACCTATCGTAACTTATCATCATGTTCCTCTTTGGTCATACCCATTATCAGGATGTCTTCCTGGCAAAGCATAACTTTTCCAATCCCTTTAAAAAGGCTGCACATGAGTCTCTGAAACATGGCAGCGGCTGACGCAACTCCGAATTGGACCCGTAAAAACTGGAAACACCCAATTGGTGCAATCAATGTGGTTACCTTCCTACATTCCGGATTCAATTGCACCTGGAGGTAGGCAGACTTTAAGTCCAGTGTTGAAAACCAGTGTGCACCCTTAGTATTAGCCAGCATCTCATTAATCCTGGGTAAAGGATATTGATCAACCAAGATGTTTTTACTTAATTCTCTGACGTCCACACATAACCTGATCTTCTCGTTGGATTTTCTGACAACCACCAAGGGTGAAACCCATCCTGCTGACTTAACCTGTTCATTTATCCCATTCATGGCTGGTTCTGTCAACTCTTGTGTGATCTAGGGCAAGATGTAGGAGCCAAAATACCAGTCGGTAACAGCCGATTTTGGCCGTTACCGACCGGTATTAAGTATTTGGCATGTAGGGGCCCTATTTTACCGATTCGGTAAATTTACCGAATCGGTATTCTTACCGATTCGGTAATTTTCAGATGTAGGTGGGACACTTCTGAGTCCCACAGGCCTTACCGAATTGGTATTTTACCACCCAATCCAATTGGGTGGTAAAATACCGATTCCAGGTGTGCATGCACATGTGTTCATGCACACCTATGCCATGTGACAGACAGACATGCCCTTAGGGCATGTCTGTGTGCCACATGTCACACGTGCCTGAATCCGGGGTGCTAGAGGGTGTCAAAGTGACACCCCCTGCACCCTTGCAACATTCGGTATTTACCAAACCGGTAAATACCGATTCGGTAATGCCCATTGATTCCTATGGGCTTCAATGCCCATAGGAATCAATGGGCATTACGGAATCGGTATTTACCGATTCGGAATCAGTAATTCAATTGCCGATTTTCCCTACATCTCCCCCATTCTATTTTATAGATTCATAAATACCGAATCGGTAAAATTCGGTATTTATGAATCGGTAAATTATACTTACCTACATCTGGCCCCTAGTCTCTTTAAAAAAAAAAAATTGCATTTTCCGTAACATGTACAACAACAAACGACAGTGCAGTGCATTACTCATAAACGAATCTGCTGGACAGATCAGAATACCATTGCATTTGCCACAGACCATGGATGCCAACACATTACATGGGACACAATCTGTTAATCCACAGTTACATTTAGGAAGACAGTAGAACAATACACATTTCAGGGGCAGCACTGTACATCACAATTGTGAGGTCATTCCCCCTGGCCATATCCAGAGTAGCTTATTAGTTACCTTATTCATCTATAGTAGCAGAGTTAGGGCACAGCACATAGGAATCCCGTATATGACTCGCACAAGATCTCGCCGGCATAAGCTCCAAATAGTTTGTCAACTGTGCCCTACAGTATGTCACACTCCTAGCCCACTCCTTCGCCGTTGGAGGCCTGGCTACCCCCCATTGTTTGCCCACCAGTCTTTTAACATTAAGAGTAATATTTCTGGCAGCTTAAGTGATTTAGGTGGGATTGTCTCAAGGACCTCTAGCAGGGATGTCAGTGGTGTGCAGGGGAGATCCAGCCCAGTGATATATTTTATGTGGCGCAGTATGGTAAGCCAGAAGTTTGCTATTGGTCTGCACTGCCATGCCAAATATAAAAAAGTCGCTGGGGGGCACCACAGCACCAACAACAGTCATCGTCGCGGAGCCCCATTCTGTGTAGTTGTATGGCCGTGCGATACAGGCGATGTAAGTACTTAGTGGGTTGTTGAGGAGTGGCATGGATGAGGCTTATAGTATATCCAATCTTGCCCGTTTGCGAAGACCCTCCCACGCCCATCTCATAGCTTGTAGCATGTCTATTTCATTGCGAGGACGCTTGTACGGTTGGAATAGCATTGTAGACAGTGGCAGACATGCCACCTCACCCACCTCAATTGTCACGTGTGGCTGAAAGGGAGTAGGGTGCACCCAGAAATGCAAAAATTGGGCCTGTGCACAGTACTTGTAGAGGACAAAATCCAAAGCAGCCATTTACCCCTGCTCTTGTGGCAGCGTCAGGATTTCCCAAGCTATGCTTGGCTGTCTCCCGGCCCATCACCAGTTCAATCATGAACGATCGAAGGTGGTTAAATAAGTACATCGGGAGTGGTAGGGGGATATTAACTAATAGATATAGTAGTTTCCGCAGTATAATCATCTTGACCATGGCAATGCGGCCCGATCTTAAATCTAGGCTACCACCTTACCATAATTTTCAGTCCATAATTCCTGCATGTTACTGCTGAACCATATGCTCAGATATCGAATAGGGCCCAACGCCCAGACCAACGGGTAATCAGTTGCGAAGGCCTGAGTTCCAGGCATAAGCAGGAGGAGCACAGATTTGCTTCAGTTAATATTGCCTCGAGTAATATTTAGCGAGTCTGAAATTAGCCCCTTTACCCTGAGCCAGGCCGTGGACCTCGTGTAAAGAAGCTGTATTTGTTGGATGAAGATTGGGCTCGGGCCCATCCTTCTGAGAAGTGGGAACAGGAATCCCTATTCAAGGGAATCAAATGCCTCAGTGGCATCCAAGAGCGCCGCTATCGCGGACACATGTGGGGCGAGGAATGCATCAGTCCAGATTCTGTTCTAAGATTATGGGATGTGGATCTCCCGGGCACAAAATCAGATTGGTCTGGCCGGACAATCAGTGGTAACAATGGTTGGAGCCTGGTGGCCAGTAGTTTGGCAAAAATGTTGGCGTCTAGATTAATCAATGAGAGCGGGCAGTATGAATTGCATTGCTGCAGGTCTTTATCTGGTTTCAGAAGAGTGATTATGATAGCCTCACGCATTGACCCGGGACGGATTCCCTCCTGTAATGCCTCTTGATAGACCGCCAGGAGGTGAAGCGCGAGTATCTCCAAATATTCTTTGTAGAATTGCGCAGTGAGGCCGTCTGCCCCCAGAGCCTTATCTGAACGCATGCCAATAATAACCTGCCGAACATCTTCGACATCTTCGACAGAGAATGGTGTGTCTAGATATTCGCGGTGGGCTATGCTGAACCAGACGAGTTCTATAGAGTCAAAGTAATCTTTCAGTACTGCTTCAGGTGGGGTTATTTGAGATGTGTATAATTGTGCATAAAAGTCTTGCATGGTGGCAAGGATGTCGGGTGGTGAGTGTACCAAGCCGTCAGTTGGGGTGTTAGGTGCTGTGATGAAAGTGGAGCCCCTGTGTGGTCGCAGAAGAATTGCGAGTGTCTTGCCCAGCCCAGCCTGTCTCCCTCACCATACCTACGCACAGTTGCATGTTTATGTAGGAACTTTACTTCCCTTTCAATGTCCGCGGCTGATGGTGTCATGAAATATTGTTTTTCCTGGGTATGTAATTCCACGTCAAGTCGGCCCATGGTGCCGCAGATGTCGCAGAGCACTTTAGTTTGTCCGGCTATGCAGTGGCCACGGACTACCACCTTAAAGGCTTCCCAAAGCATCCCCTCGGTTTTTACTGACCCTGTGTTGTGTTCAAAGTATTCTGCAATTTGTGTGTGGAGCTCTTCCCAGAACACTGTGTCTAGGAGAGCGTTGGGTGGTAACCGCTATGTGAACGGTTGTCTGTATGGTTGTGGTATCTGTAGGGTCAAAGTGACTGGTGAGTGGTCCGATAGTGTGAGGGCATTATGTGAGCCTTCGACATCCAGGAATGCAGGTCCGGGGATGTAATCCCGAAATCTAATCGTGACCATGCGTTATGCTGCTGTGTGATACAGGTGCCCTCACGGGTGGAAGGTCTTCCAGGTATCAACCAATCCATAAAAGAAACTCCCTGCATGATGGGGGAAACCCTGTGTGCTTTGTGACAATATTACAACTGTTCAACCTTTACCATTAATGTAAGATCCTTGAGCTTTACTCAAAGCGGCCCACCGTCAAACCGCTGACAATATACACAAAACCAAACTAGAGGAGCACAAATATAACCAAGAATATGTACAATTAAATATTGAAAGTCCATAAAAAAAATCAAATTTTTTAATGGACTTTCAATATTTAATTGCATATATTCTTGGTTATATTTGTGCTCCTGTAGTTTGCTTTTATCAACCAATCTATAATCCACCATCAATCGCCTGAATACATCAGCTGGCTGTGGGTGATGTGTGCGCGAGGTGCCTGACCCCTGTCCTCTTCGAGTGACAGTACTGTGTTAAAATCACCACCGCAGATTAAAGCAGAATCTCCCATTGATTGAATATGATACCACACCTGCTGGAAAAAAGCGGGCTCGCCCACATTGGGCACATATACATTTGCGATGATAATCCGTTGATGAAATAATGTTCCTAGTACTAGCAGGTAACGCTCTTCTGGGTTGCTTATCACCTTTGTGGACTGCCAGGGAACTACCCTTTTGATTAATGTTGCTACCCCTCTAGAGCAGTTAGAGTAAAAGGAAGTATATACCTCACTCATCAATCTACTGGACTTCAAATTGTCACAGGCTGTACCCCTAAGATGCATCTCCTGTAGCAGGCACACCTCTACTGAATACCTCGTAAGATATGATTGGACCAGTCTAGTCTTTCTATGGTCATTTTGACCATGTACATTCCAGGTAATGCATGTTAAGTGAGTCACGTCACTAGTGTTTGAGATATGTCTCTGTGGCGGCTAAAAGCCCTGTATTTGAGTGCGTCTACTGTATGTCCCTGTGGTGTCCATCCTGTTTTGTGATCACAAGGTTTGAACAGTGACAAGCATGTCCATTTTGTAAGGTATTCAATAGAGTAGTCAATATGCATTGCAATAAACAAACAACCAACATTAACATACCCAACCCACCCACTGCCCACTCCAACTCCCCAATCAGGCTGAGAAGCTAAACCCGACCTCCCAATAAGTAACAGAAGCTCAAACGTTATCATACTATGGGGAATCATCCCAGAGGGGCTGTGAGGTTGCCGCCATACTGCCCTGTCACGGCAAAAAGGGTGGCCGAGCATCAATTACACTACCGAAATACAGTGATCCCAGTGAAGACCATAATGTAGAGAGCGAGACAGTATTGTCCATAATACATTTACCCAATCTGAAAACCAGGAACGTTAGTGTGACAGACTGAGAGGCATGTGTTCTAGTCATTGTCACTTAGCTGACTCTGTGATGAGTTGTCCATGTCTCAACCCTTCTCACGCTGCTGCCATGTATGTTGCTTGGCGAATTTCATCGCGACACTTGCCTCCATGAAGATTAGGGTTTTACCATTAGCATGTACCCTGAGTTTGGCAGGGGACAACATTGCGTATTTGGTCCCAATTTTTTGTAGCAGTTTCTTTGCAGAGAGGAACTTGTGTCGTGCTGCCTGGACCACTTGCGTGAAGTTAGGGTACAGCGAAATTGCATAATTCTAGTATCCCAGCTCACCCCACTCCCGGGCCAGGTGAAGTACAGTATCTCTGTCTTTGCAGTTAAGCAGCTGCGCCAGTATTGGTCTTGGCGGAGCGCAGGGCTGTGGGCGAGGTCCAAAAGTGCGGTGTGCACGCTCCACCAGGAACATGGCAGACAGATCGGTTCTGAACAAGTCTTGTAGAAGGCCCTACAAGTATTTATCCATGTTTGGTATGTTTGTGGACTCTGGAACCCCAGTAATGTGGGCATTATTTCTCTTGGAGTGGGGCTTCAAGGTCCTCGTTCTTTGCCTTGATGACCTCCAGTACTTTGTCCATGTGGAGAAGATGATAGTGTGCTTCCACCTGTCTGTTATCTGTTTCAGAAACTCGTGTTTCCATTGTATTCAGTCTGGCTTTGTGCTGGTCTACTCTGTGCGACACTTAATCCATGCGGACTGCAAGGGAGTCGATTTTGGAGTCTATTTCCTTGAGGCAGACTTTTTCTTCTCTCAAAATGGTCCTTATGTCTTCCTCCTGCTCTGGTTCCAACTGTGTCTCTGGCACTACTGTTTGTGATGCCATTTCACTGTCTGCTTGGCAGGTGGTGTGTTTTTCAAACATTATTTTGGGTTATTTATTATGTGCTTTTCCCATTGCAATTTTGCGCTGTGGCAGCACCAGCTAGTGCCAGCCAAATCTTCTGTCTTGTTCTGGTAGACGTGAATAAGTAGCCGCGGCCCGTCACACTACCGGCACTAACTCCAATAGTTGCGTATGGTTGCAGTTGGTGCCCCTTCCCCGGGATGACTAAGGAAGTTGTGTCCTCTGCGCGGTGCCCCAACTTATGTTCCAGGTGAATGAAAATGGCCCAGTGAGCACTTCTGTTATTGTTCTGCACCTTCGTCCTGGCAACCCAGCGGTCTGTTAACTCTGCACCCCCAACCGCTGGCTCTGTCAATGTTCCTGTTCGGTACAGCGGCTTCCACAGCTAGATGTGCGATCTGCACTCAGGCGCCAGGGATGTAAACTCTTGCGCCACCAGACAAGTTCCGTTTACCCTCTAATTAGTTAGCGCAGAGCTGGCCGGTATGTTTCCTCTGCTGGCGCCTAAAGTGACTACTATGCTGGCCCCCTCCTTCTAATTTGCACCATACCCAGTCGCTCCATTCAATTTCGCAGCCTATCCGCAGTGGGGCTTATTAGAGGTGGGTCTGGACTAGTGCCTATGATTTTCGTGCCCATGGGCCCTAGGCCCCGTTTCCTTGGAGTTAGCGGCAGCAATTTAAAAAAAGGTCCTTACGAGTTCCTTCTGTTGTTTCCCTCTGTTGGTGCGACCTTCTATCTCTGCGCGTTAAGGCCGATCCTGTTCAAACCTCTCTGTAGTTTTCTTCCCGGGCCATTAGCCGGCCCGATCGGCTCAGTGTGGTGGGAGATTGCCACACTGCCATTCAGTGAGGCGGCAATGCCACCAATCTCTGGCAGCGTGGGAGGAGCGCCCAAGGGGCCCTCTTCTCAGCGGTGCTACTCCTTTGTGCCTCAGGCCCAGGAAATCCCGCAGCGCGGCCCTCGTGATCAGACCATGCCACTGCTGCAGGCCCAGCTCTCCCCACGCCCCAGCTCAGTCGTTCATTGTTTGCCAATCTGGGCTCCGGGGGTCTCCTTACTGCAACGCTTGCCTCACTGCTTGTGTGCTCTGCACTGCCATGGTTTCGATATCCGGACAAAAGCCTGTCGCCTCTCTGTCCCTATGAGATGCACGCCTTGGGTGCAGTGTCAGCTCGGCCTGCAGTCGCGGCCTCCACTCCACCAGAACTAGGCCACAATGTTTCTGCGGCGATCCCAGCAGCTGGCAGCCGAATATCAAAACGGCAGTTACATCCCTGTGTGTTGCTCTGCTTTCCGCACAAATGCCCTGTGGTCAAGAGCCAGGATGAGGCAGCATTCTGAAGGATAAATGCAGAATATTGTGCCCAGCGGGCGGAGCCCCTTTACCAAGCGGCCATCTTGCTGCTCGGTTCGGCCACGCCCCCTGTTGTTGTGTTTTATCTAGGACCCCGATCAATATTGTGACCTCATGCCCCTATCCGGCTAGAATCAATAAATATTCCCTATAATGGCATAACGATCAGAGCCATATTTCAGTAACTCGTCTCTGCAGCTCATGTCAGTCCATGACAAAGCAGAAGCCACTTCCTTAGATTCCTAGATAGCACACCGAGTTCTTTCGACATCTCAAACCCCCTAGCAACCTGGGAAAGCCCCGTTTGCTTTGTTTTGATTAGTAATAGAACTCCTGCGGCACTGTAAGAACGACCAGTTCTTAGTGACATCTTTATTGACGTCTTATGTCCAAAAACGTACGTCAAACTCGGCACCTTTCAGGTATAAATATACCAACGTTGCCTTAAGCAAGCACACGGTGGTGGTGAATACTGGAGCAGATCAGCTGTCCCCTTGCAGAGCCCAGCAGATGCGAGAAGCCCACAGACGCTGCCCCTCCTCCTTGACGCGCTGAGAAAGACGCTGTCTTTTCTCTTGCCGAGAAAATCCAGCTCCGGCGTTTCCAGCCTACCCTTGCGGGAAACTGGAATATTGGGTCCTGAGAGGAGATACCAGACCTCCTGCATTCTATTCCAGAGGTACGGTGCTGACTAAACCCTTATAGAGAATTCTTGAAACAAACTCTTGGCAAAACCAACTCAACTTAAACTGCCACTTCCTCCTTCCCTTGTATTAGGCTTAGGTCAGGTACACCGGGGTAGGCGTAGTTAGAAGCACCAGTTGAGGTTGTTAGCTAATGTATATATAAATGTATATATTTTATTCATTTTAACTACCTTATGGCTAAGACACCATAGCAATGCTTTTACAGTATTATTTCGTAATACTCCTATTACTATGCACACTTTTCATAATAACAAGTCTTGCAATTGTGGCAATTCATTTCTCTTGCATGAGAAGGAAGACTGCTCAATAAATAATATCATTTATTGAAAACGCCTGTCTCTCTATTCTCTACATCCTGGTGAAAGTAAATCTGCACAACTGACTGAGTGAAATAGCTGTCTATTGTTTCACATGACTCTAGAGATTGACTCTTATTCTGAGGAGCAAAGTTGTCATGTTTATGCGGTTGTCGGAAGCTGAATCCCTTCTTGTCTGAGCCAGGGAAGCTGATCACTTCCTATTCAGTCAAGAAAGTTTCCAGTGACCTCTGAGCTAGCTGGCGCAAACCTAAATTAAGTCTAACATAGTCAGTAGAGACCTAGAAGACCGCAGTCCTACGTCTACACTGCTGTTTATGTTATTCCAATGCGCAGGGCCTATAGAGAAAATAGGAACTACACTACACCGTGTGCCCCCCTCTCTAATGGAAAAAGGTATGAGTCTCACTTTATGAACATGTGGTCTAGCTTTTGGGTGTGTTGTGTTAATAATAATAAATGCCTAGTTGCAATAGTATTAATTGAAGCACGACATATGCAACATTTATTTAACTGATGTTCCTCTGGCTTCTTTGCTTTTAGGTGCACAAAGACTGAGAACCAGGAATCATCTTCATAATCATCACTTGTTGTGGTGCCCGGAAGAAGTCCTGCTGCAGTGTGTGCACAACGTCATGTGACGTCACGTGTGGCCACAGACAAATCTGCAACTCGTGCAACTGCGTCCTGCTGTTCTGACATCTGAACAGAAGAAGATGGGCCCGAAGAAAGGTGGCCGTAGCTCCTCTACCAAGAAAGTTGCCAGTGCCACTGCCAGTAAGGAGCAGAAGAAGCAAGTGGCACCACTTACCAAGGAGACTGGTGTGTCGACCGACACTTCTTAGGGAAAAAGAAACTACGCCTTCAGCAGCGGTGTCTGCCGAGGACCAAGCTGGGAGCAGCACCTCCGCTTCATTGGTCTCAGTGCCACTACGCCAAGTTAGGTCCAAGCCCATGAGTTCCGCAGAGGCAGCCACTTTAATTGCTCTGTCACCATCGACCAGTGATGTTGGTGTTGACTCATCGCAAAGTAGCATCAAATCAACGCAGGGTGTAACTCATCTGACGAGTGTTCAACCACAGCCCTAACGATAACCACAGGTGCAACAAGGAGAGGCACAAGGAGAGGCGCAAGGAGAGATGCAAGGAGAGGCACAAGGAGAGGTGCCAGTAGGGGTACAAGGAGAGGCACGAGGAGAGGCACAAGGAGAAAACAACTGCCCACAATGCTTGTTCCTCCAGAAGTAGCGGCACATGAGGAAATTGAGATTCATGCGGAGGTATCAGCCGAGCAAGCCACTCCTTATGATCCATTGTCTTCCAGATCTCCAGCAAGGAAAAGAAGGGCTACTAGTACAACTTCTTCTTCAAGCCTCCTTCCTTCTGATGATCTAGATCTTGATTGGCACCCACCAAATCAGTCTGAGAGGGAGGCACGCCATGAGCCGACAAAGCTAGGTAAAAGGAAGGTTCCCACAAGGCTTTCAGTTATAGGTGATGACGAAGAAGAAGTAGAAGTGGTGTATTCTGCTGCTGATGAAGAGTCTGACGATGACGACCCAGTCATCACAGTCATCACTCCAGCCCCAGTGGGCATGCAGCAGACAGACATTTTTACCCTATCCCGAAATGCTGCGCTGGATGTGGGTGGCGTGGCACTGGTACCACCACCAACACAGGTAACTACTACACCAACACGACCTACAGCTTCCATATTTTCTCTTCAGAAGGGCCGGCAGGGACCTCCATTCAGCTCGACCTCCATTACCTCAAGTAGTGGTGCTGTAAGTGCACAACAGAGACAAATTCCGCCACGCCCATCCACCACTTCATCTGGCATTGAAAGTGGCACCTCCACCACCACCACCAGAAATCTCAACTCCCCAGTTTGGGACTTCTTTAGTATTACCAAAAAGGTGGAAAACCACGTTATTTGTTCGATTTGTAAACAAGTAGTTAGTCGGGGTAAGCTTTGTACCAACTATGGTACCGGAGGCCAGAGAGGTCATCTCCAAAAACACCACAGCATTCAGTGGGAGGCGCACCTAAGTAACATCCGGAAAGCCAAAAGTACAAATCCAAATGTAGCCATTGATATTGCATCTGGTGATGACGAGGAAAGGATCGTGCAGGGGGGAGGTGAAGAAGCAAGAGAGATTTTTTCTGGTACACACTTTACCCCTGGCAGCAGCACAGCAGTGGTAGCGCCCACACCCTCTACCACAGCAACATCTAGGAGGCACATTAAGAGTCTGGTAGAGACACCAATGCGAAAAAGTACATAAATGAGCCTAACTGGGTTGAAGAAGTCTGGATCATCCTCACATATGAAAACGATCCAGACCACCATTAAAAGCATGTTTTGGTCGGAGGCGCCATTTGAACGCAACCACTCAACGGCAAGTCTGTGTAATACAATGCTGGCTAAAATGTTAGTGCTGGACCTTCTCCCTTTTTCTTTCATGGAAGGGGTGGGTTTTCTAGAATTTGTGACAACAGTCTGCCCTAAATGGAAGGTTCCTAGCCGGTCCTATTTTGCCAGAGTTGCAGTTCCAGCACTACATCAAGATGTGCTGGACGTGATTGGGGCAGCTTTGCAGAAGAGTGCTGTTCACACTATCCACCTGACAACAAACATGTGGACCAGTTGCCAAACCTTTGATTACATGTGCATCACTGTGCACTGGGTCTCTTTTGCGGGGGCTAGAGAGAAGATAGCTACAGGTGTTGACAGTGTCACAATTTTTCAAGCTACTCGGAAACATGCCACAGTAGCCATGTATGCTATGGAGAAATCTCATACTGCAGTAAACATTTTGGAGGAGTTTAACAGTAAGGTCTTTGAATGGCTGCATCCAAGAAAGCGCATGATTGGTTTTGTTTCCACTGATAATGGCAGTAATATAGTTAAGGCCATGGCTGATGGTGGCTGTCTCAAAGTGCTGCGCATGGCGCACAGCATTAAGATTATTGTTCAAGATTTCTTGAAAAAAGAAAACACAGTCAGCAAGTTACTGACCACCTGCCGAAGAATCTGCACACATTTCAGCCATTCTTTTAATGCCCGGAAGCAGCTGAGGATCATTCAACGTGCCCGTAGAGTGCCAGTCAGAGGACTCATCCAGGAGGTGGCAACACAATAGAACTTAACCTTCTACATGCTTGCGCGTCTGTTTGAGCAGTACTTGGTAATCAATGAGTATGTCTTTCACTCACAGGCTGCTTTTATGAAAGACATGAGGCTAGAGGTGGAGGAACGGGACCTAATTAAAAGCCTGACAGACATCCTTCGTCCTTTTGAGGTCTTCACCCGTGAAGTCAGCAGGGAGGACTGTACTTTGGGCAAAGCTATCCCATTTTTGCGCATGCTAGAGCACCAACTGAAGGCGGTGTCTTCAACGTTCTGAGTTGATACTGAAAAACAAGACGCATATCGGTTATTAAGCCACCTAGTTAACAATGCAAGGCTTAAAGCAATACATTCAGAACAACATTACATTTGTGCCACTATTCTGGATCCACAGTACGAAAAGGCACTGGCCAGAAATACATTCAATCCTTTTTCTGAAGCAGATGTTTCCAAGTACAAACATTGGCTAGCTCTGTCAGCCACTCGGTTTGAAAAAGAGCGGCAGGAAATTGAAAGAACCACCACAAGTACTACTGAAGCAGCAGGCCATCCGGCGTCAAGGTCCACTTCTGTGGCCGAAGGCAGTCACTTTCCTTCAGAGCCGTTAACGACACCAGCAACCGTATCATCATCACCTGCACCAAGTCCAGCCATAGTATTGTCGGAAGCGGATTGGATAACTCATCAAGGGTTTTCTCGTTCCAATGTTGATGCAAAGGCAACAGATAGTACGCAAACTGGAGCACCCCTGGAGGACCTTGAGCGGATGGTGCAGGCCTATCTAGATGACCCAAAAGAGGTCTTCTCTGATCAGAACCCATTGGTGTATTGGTATGGGAAAAGGCCTCAATGGCCACTGATCACCAAGCTGGCTATAAATTATTTGTCTTGCCCACTCGCAAGCGTGTCTTCTGAACGTGTTTTTAGTGCTGCTGGCGCCATTGCAACTTCAAAAAGGACCCGCCTCTCGCCCAAAAATGTGGAGAGGTTAACAATGATCAAGATGAATCAGCACTTCATACCACCAGATTTGCAAAATTCGTGAATCCATGCAGGAAGAAAAGGACACCGCCTTAGGTGACGGAAAATCTTCTCTGTTAGCTGATCAACTCCCGTTTCAATTCACAGAGTTTGAGGACGAGCTCTACTTCCCTGACACCTAGGCTTGAAATACTTACTTTTTATATTTTTTTGTCCTTATTCACTTTCATTTCTGTGTGTCTTTCTTTGTTTTGCAACTTTTAGCACAACAAAACTCTAATCACAACAAATCCATCAGCAGCACTGTCATCGTCTTGTTTCCATATTGAAGGTGCCGCTGTCTGCATTCCTGAAGTTCACAAGTTCACAACTAAGTCATGCTCCCCTATCCTCCTCCTCAAGACTCCCCCTATCCATTTCCCTCTAGGCAGATGGCCGGATTACACAGATTCAAGAAACTGTCTCTTCGTACACGAGTCCCCTCAAAAGAAGTGGGACTGGAATAAGATTCTGACAAAAAGTGAAACAGGCAATGAATGATGAGATGGCATGCAGTGGACAACACTGGCTGTCTGGCTTCGATGAAAGCAATTGCTGTTTGTTTGTTGTGCATGAAATGAATCCTATGTGTTCTGTTATTATTTATTCTTTTACACACTAAATGTAACTCAAGTCTACTCTGTTTACCTGCTTAATGCAAATTGTACTTCTACTGCAGGGGCCACTACGTTGCATTTTTTAATATGGAAAATGTCCGTGGACTCACTGTGTGTAGAGTAGACTGTGACTGCATTAACAACATTGAGTTTGCCAACACCATGATGATGATGAGTTATGATGACCATAGTTACATAACATCTTCACAGTCACTCACTGGGATGGATGGATCATCATCGTCGATTTACTGAAGAACTATGGCCATTTCATGAGTGGCAAACAGGTAAACACGTCAACAACTACCACAGCATGTTTGTCTAGTCATGGTAAGGAATGGCCGATCCAGTGTAGTGTCATGCCAGAGTCCAGACAGTGGTTCATGTAAAATTGCGGCTATGTGGCTTGCTGTATAAAATTAGATCTGCCTTGTCTGTCTGTGTTAAAGAGGTATGCTACATGGAGGTTGGTTAACTCAGTGGTGCCTGCCTTGACTGTCTGCGTGGCCCTGGCCTGCTGTGTGCTAATTATTATCCTGGAAACAGAGACTCAGAGTAGGCACTTTTGAAATGATGCATGTATGTAATACTGTCACCTCTGAAAGTGAAAGTTTATTTTATTTTTCCTCCGGGGTGTCCGGGGTGTTTTAATATCCCTTTCTGTTTTTCCATCGACAATTACAGGCCGTCACTTACCCTGTGCGATGGGAAAAACATTAACTCAGGCTTACCATAGCAATCCGCAATTACGCATCCACCAGGTAGGCAGTGTTGTCACCAAGATTGATCGACGGAGCACCCAATGAAATGGAGGAGTACCGCGAATAAGAGGAATGGCTGGATGCATGCAACTTCCAAATTTGACCAGGACAACTACAACATACAGTTACAGTATCCAATTCACTTGTCCTTATCTTTTAAATAATGTTATTGTTGTGAACTTCTATGAGTGCGACTCTGTGCGTTTGCTCTCTGCTTCAAATTCATCCCTACAGCTATTTGATACATTTATTTACTCTCAAATTTATTATAAGAAAATGACCTGAATGACAATTTTTTCAAAACACAATTAAAAACAATGTTAAAAACAGTGTGCAGTCAAGTGCTCAGTTCAATCTCTACACATTTCTGGCTTGAATAGTCAATCTTCCATTGCAAATATTACACACATTTAATATAAAACATAAAAAATTAATACAATTGTATACAAATTCATACAAATCACATGAAGTCCTTATGTCAAACATAAGGACTTCATGTGATTTGTATGAATTTGTATAAAATGGTATTAATTTTTTTATGTTTTATATTAAATGTTTTTAATTGTGTTTTGAAAAAATTATCATTCAGGTCATTTTCTTATAATAAATTTGAGAGTAAAGAGGAAACTATAGAGTTTAAATAATTCTTCATGTCATGTTAAATAATTGATGGAATTGATCTGCAATGTGCCAAATGGTCAAACAATTAACTGAATAACACAGAAAAGAACCCCCCATTTGTTTTACCTAATGCTCCTCAGGCCACTCAATATCTCATTTCCTTTTTTTTCATATGCTGCTACTGCCAGTGTGTACCACTACTACTACCACCACAACGATGCCATTTCATCAGTACCGGATTCCATAGCCAACCTTAA
Source organism: Lissotriton vulgaris (assembly GCF_964263255.1). Classification (NCBI taxonomy): domain Eukaryota; kingdom Metazoa; phylum Chordata; class Amphibia; order Caudata; family Salamandridae; genus Lissotriton; species Lissotriton vulgaris. Next base: position 454,036,516 of record NC_141693.1, on the reverse strand, counting down.
TCGCCATTTGCCATGCAGCCAGCCCTGTGCCTAGCCCTATTCTCAAACACAAAATCACAGGTAAGATAAGCATTTTGGGGAGGAAGAATAATGGAGTAGAAGGAGAGGAGAGACTGACGGTAGTACTAGTAAAGTAGTAGGACAATTGAATTTGCTAACTCGGTCAGTGGCACTTTTGTATAAATTTGGCTGATTACTTAGACAATTTGAATCAACCAGCCTGTTAAGTTTCAGGAAAACAAACGTACAGTTAATCCCTCCTGCCCCCCCCCCACAAAACAGTAAAAACGCGTCTGCTATGTTTAAGTGGAAAATAAATAATTAGTTCGACCCTAACAAAAATAAACTATCCCACAAGACCCGACCCACCCCCTCCCTAACCCCAACCAATGTCCATGAAATGTCCCGAAGAAAAGTTCCAAAACCCCAACGCCCAATTCCCACCCCCCCAAAGGTCTTTAAAAAAGGGGCTCAGGACAGTCTCTCTACTTTGGCCGGCGGTGGCCTGTTGCCAGGTGGTCACGCAGCTCTCTCCGGAGGGCCTTGAGCAAGGCTTTCTGCCTCTCCACCTCCTGCTCAAGGTAGGCCACTCGCAGGGTTAGTCTCTGCACACGAGCCTTGCAGGTAATGTGGGGGGCAGCTGTTGGTTTCGCTGCTCGGCGGCGGCGGGTGGATGCCGGACCACGGCGCTGTACCGATGGAGGATTGTGCTGGCTGTATGACCCAGGGGCAGCGGAGGAGGATGCAGCTGTTGTTGTCGATGTTGACTGAGAGTCATCCTCCTGAGCCACCGATATTCTGCGACAATTGCTTACAGCTTCCGTTGCCTGGCCCGGATAGCCCACTCCTTCCTTGACAGTTTAGAAGGAGAATCTATATGAAGAAAGAAAGAAATACTGTAACCAATACTCTTTAAGAATAACACAAAAGTAATTCAACAGAAAGTTGTGTCACAGTAGCACTAGCAACTTGCAAGCACAGAACATAACATTTGTGGCATGTATCTATCTAACCTCCCACTTCGTCGGCCTCTTCTCTAACATTAGTGGGAGTTTCAGAAATTCTACTAGCACCATATGGACTCACTACACTCAGACAGTACACCAGTCTTCTTATTCTCTATTGTTTAGCGAAATTAGTACGTAAACTTGTGGAAGCCAGCATAATGCCAGCGGAGTCAGCTTACACCCAAGAAAAACAGACGCAAGCCATGATGACGTAGACTCGCGTTACTGTTACCAGTCCAGTACATGCAGGTGTGAAAGCTCTTACTTTTCTATTACGGGTGTCACTGGCCATTCTCTGTTACAAGGGCTACTGCTCAATTAATTTAACTTTCACCCTGCCCTGCCCTTGACTACTACAAAAGGAAAATGAAAAAGATAATTTGATTATCTATCCCTTCACAGGATATTTGCTTATATAAGGTATGACTTTAGGTTCTTTGTTTTTATTGATTGAGTGAACACCGATAGGCCACACATGAATGACACAGGTGAAAAAAAAAGATTAACATAGGTAGTGAGTGGTCCCCGTAATCGCCGGAGGAAGGCACTTGTGACTTGACTTGATAATGTGAACTATACAATATAGATACACAATATATGCTGTGCTTGCAAACTACTGTTAGTCAAGGGAGTATTCTGAAAAATTACAACTTCTACTTTCCTCAGCTTTGCTACTCTGGCACGGAAGTGCGGTGTTACACGCTCTTCAAAGTAACACTCTTCATCCAGTGCCCGTCTACTCTGTCTACTCTACATACGTATAAGCTATCTATGAGGAAGATACCATCCAGGTATCCATCCATTCAAAGTAAATGTCAATCCTTCTTCTTAATGTCTCAACTGGACAAACCTTACTTTTTCTCACCAAAAAACACCCTTTTTATTTTATTTTGTAAACCGCCACCCATGCATCCGTGCTTGACTTGCATTTCAATTTGACCCAAAGGATATATTGCGCACACATAAAGTTTCTGTTTCACCCACCCAGGCAGTCCTCTTTTCTTTCTCCTTCCACCCATCCTTGCTTAAACCTTCAACCGGCCATGCATCAGATTCCCAGCCACCTGTGCCTGCATTCAAAAACACGTATCATTCTTTGCGAGTCATTAATTTAACTCACTCGTCCTTCACAGCTGAGTTGAAGTCAAATTTAGAGGAGGCCATGGGTTATTCGTCAACTCCCGCAGCTAATGCTAATGCTAATGCTTATGTGAAGTCAAGGGTGACTGTCTTCTACCTGGTTGACAAAAACTTAGGTCTAAATTTGTAAGTCTTCTTAACAGTAAAGTGTACTTGTACTGTACAACATATACACACCTGCAGCGAGCCTACTCAGCAATCTCAATAAGAAAGGAATATAATAGCTCACCACTGCCCGCTACAACCTAGGCATCCCCCTCAGCAGTTCCTGCTGGCACCGCATCCGCCCCTGGAGTGACCACCTCCGTGATGGTGTTCCGTCTAGAAAATACGTTTTATATTTTTAGATGCCATATACACCACTCCCTATTTTGTCTAGGAATGAAAGTTACTACATAAACAAATTTAATTATTTGTGACTCTCTAGTCTAAACTAAAAATTCCACTTTCGGAAGGGGAGGGTGTCTTTATTTATGCTTAGCCATTACATGCTACACTTTTTGGCACAACTGATGAATGCTTGCTTTTTAACGCGCACCTTTTTTCTCATAACAGACAGAATATGCCCTTCTACGAACAAGAGCAATATGTTACTTATCATCATCATCATCACCACCAGTACTTTAAGTGCCAACCAGGTGAGGGGACTCCCACAATTAATGTGTAAATCAGCCACTGTTCAGTTTTCATGAGTTCACCGTTTCTCTTCTAGTATGAAGTTGATTTTAATAAATGTTTTTTATATAATGCACAATTGAAAATTAATATACAGAGTACACACAGAGCTAGTTGTTTGACTTTTAATAAAGCTTTGAAAACTTACATAGAGTCTGTGGTTTTTGGGTCATGAGTGAGTGAGCAAAAGGGTTTGCAATTTGCAAGCATGATTCCGTGATTCTGAAAGGTCGGGACACTGACTCCATAGTCTTATTTTCTGGGTTGTATATTCATTCGGGATCATCGCTGTATTCAGGAGTTAAATAATGATTCTGACACACTAGCTAGTCATTAAGGAGATTGGGGGTTCAACTTCTGTTATGACTGAGGTATGTGGAAAGTCTAACTGCGCCTATTATCACCAATGCCCTATTTCTTGTCCATAGTTCTGTATGTGCAGAATAGTCCCTGCAGTAGTAGTAGTATGTCCTCCTATCAATCAAAAAGGAAACTAGTATCTTATTCTTGGTGGCCATTGACATTTTATTGTTGGGAATTGTCAAAGAATAAACATTAAGAAGACTTCCATAGACATTATGGACAACCAGAGGACTGCACTCAGTGCCTAGAGCTATTACTGAATAGGAGTTGTGTTTAACACCTTTTTCCAACTGTGCAAGCTTAGCTAGCTAAACACACAGACTAATAATTAAGTATGGGCGAAATTCGCGAATTCGCGGACCGAAATTGCAAAAAAAATCCGCAAGTTCGCGAATTTTCCAGCGAACTCGCGGATTTTTGTGCCATTTGCACAAATACGTGACCACGTGTGCCTGTAACTTTGCCAGCGCGCAAAAAGGAGCCGAGGTCCCTTGAGTGAGCTGGCCATTATAGTGGGGACGGACGGGAAGACGTTTCATACCGCTAGTGTGTGGTGGATGGGGCCAAACGGGCGGGGCTTCTATGCGAGTTCACATGCATCTTGATTATAAATGGTCAGAGACCGAGCAGAGCAGCAGATGAGGAGAAAGCAGCCTCCTGATCACAGGAGCTACACAGGGATGGTCCTCGGGAAACTCATGGTTGCAAAAATAAGTTTGGCACAGGACCCCAGAGTCCTTCAGATGTCCAAGACAGCTCTGCTGCGCGTGTTGGTACAAAGCCATTCTGATCCTGCTCAGTGGGTTCAGGTGCATGCAGCTGCTGCTGCTGGACAATGTCCTATCTCATACTAAACTGCCCCGTACAGGCATACGCTGACGCTGGGCAGTATGGTGCAGTAGCATGCGGATGCTCCACGCCTGGTACATGCGCATACCGGTGCCAGGGGGGACAGGTGTTTATTTTTGCTGTGTAGCAAGTTATGACTTTACATTTTGACTGCACCAGACTGTGGTAACACCTACATAGATCGGGAGAATCCAGTCACCAGACTTCATGGTGCAAGAGCATAATGGTGCTGTGCGGTACAGGTATATATGTACTGGGAGCAGGGGGTAGGGGGGCACTTAGCACAATGTGTGCTCACACCCAAAGAGCTCACAAGCAATTGAGCATGAATTATTTTCACACTGAGAGGGCTCCGGGGCAGATCAGTAGCACGGGGGCTCACATCCACTGGGCCCCGGGGCAGTTCAGCAGTGCGTGGGCTCACAACCCCTGGGCAGCTCAACAGCACGGGGCTCACACCCACAGGGCTCCCGGGCAGTTTAGCAGCGCCACCCTCTGGTTCATCACTGCTACCCTCTTGTTCATCACAGCCACCCTCTGGTACATAACTGCCACCCTCTGGTTCATCACTGCCACCCTCTGGTTCACCACTGCCACCCTCTGGTTCACCACTGTCACCCTCTGGCTCATCACTGTCACCCTCTGGGTCATCACTGCCACCCTCTAGTTCATTACAGCACCCTCTGGTTCACCACTGCCACCCTGTGGTTCATCACTGTCACCCTCTGGTTCATCACTGTCACCCTCTGGTTCCTCACAGCACCCTCTGGTTCAACACTGCCACCTTCTGGTTCATCACTCCCACCCTCTGGTTCATCACTGTCACCCTCTGGTTCATCACTGCCACCCTCTGGTTCACCAATGCCACCCACTAGTTCATCACTCCCACCCTCTGGTTCATCACTGTCACCCTCTGGTTCATCACTACCACCCTCTGGTTCACCAATGCCACCCTCTAGTTCATCACTGCCACCCTCAGGTTCACCACTGCCACCCTCTAGTTCATCACTGCCACCCTCTGGCTCATCACTGTCACCCTCTGGGTCATCACTGCCACCCTCTAGTTCATCACAGCACCCTCTGGTTCACCACTGCCACCCTGTGGTTCATCACTGTCACCCTCTGGTTCATCACTGCCACCCTCTGGTTCCTCACAGCACCCTCTGGTTCACCACTGCCACCTTCTGGTTCATCACTCCCACCCTCTGGTCCATCACTGTCACCCTCTGGTTCACCACTGTCACCCTCTGGTTCATCACTGCCACCCTCTGGTTCACAACTGCCACCCTCTGGCTCACCACTTTCACCCTCTGGTTCACCACTGTCACCCTCTGGTTCATCACTGCCACCCTCTGGTTCATCACTGCCACCCTCTGGTTCACCATTGCCATCCTCTGGTTCACCATGCCACTCTCTGGTTCACCCCTGCCACCCTCTGGTTCATCACTGCCACCCTCTGGTTCATCAATGTCACCCTCTGGTTCTCCACTGCCACAGTCTGGTTCACCACTGCCACCCTCTAGTTCATCGCAGCACCCTCTGGTTCACCACTGCCACCCTCTGGTTCACCCCTGCCACCATCTGGTTAATCACTGCCACCCTATGGGTCACCACTGCCACCCTCTGATTCATCACTTCTACCCTCTTGTTCACCACTGCCACCCTCTGGTTCATCACTGTCACCCTCTGGTTCACCACTACCACCTTCTGGTTCATCACTGCCACCCTCTGGTTCACCACTGCCACCCTCTGGTTGATCACTGCCATCATCTGGTTCATCAGCACCCTCTGGTTCACCACTGCCACCCTCTGGTTCATCACTGCCACCCTCTGGTTCATCACAGCTCCCTCTGGTTCACCACTGCCACCCTCTGGTTCATCACTGCCACCCTCTGGTTCATCACTGCCACCCTCTGGTTCACCACTGCCACCCTCTCGTTCACCACTGCCACCCTCTGGTTCATCACTGCCACCCTCTGGTTCATCACTGCCACCCTCTGGTTCACCATTGCCATCCTCTGGTTCACCATGCCACTCTCTGGTTCACCCCTGCCACCCTCTGGTTCATCACTGCCACCCTCTGGTTCATCAATGTCACCCTCTGGTTCTCCACTGCCACAGTCTGGTTCACCACTGCCACCCTCTAGTTCATCGCAGCACCCTCTGGTTCACCACTGCCACCCTCTGGTTCACCCCTGCCACCATCTGGTTAATCACTGCCACCCTATGGGTCACCACTGCCACCCTCTGATTCATCACTTCTACCCTCTTGTTCACCACTGCCACCCTCTGGTTCATCACTGTCACCCTCTGGTTCACCACTACCACCTTCTGGTTCATCACTGCCACCCTCTGGTTCACCACTGCCATCCTCTGGTTCATCGCTGTCTCCTGCTGGTTCATCACTGCCACCCTCTGGTTTATCACATCACCCTCTAGTTCACCACTGCCACCCTATGGTTCACCACTGACACCCTCTGGTTCACCACTGCCACCCTCTGCTCCATCACTGCGACCCTCTGGTTCACCACTGCCACCCTCTGGTTGATCACTGCCATCATCTGGTTCATCAGCACCCTCTGGTTCACCACTGCCACCCTCTGGTTCATCACTGCCACCCTCTGGTTCATCACAGCTCCCTCTGGTTCACCACTGCCACCCTCTGGTTCATCACTGCCACCCTCTGGTTCATCACTGCCACCCTCTGGTTCACCACTGCCACCCTCTCGTTCACCACTGCCACCCTCTGGTTCATCACAGCACCCTCTGGTTCACCACTGCCACCCTCTGGTTCACCCCTGCCACCATCTGCTTAATCACTGACACTCTCTGGTTCCTCACTGCCACCCTCGGGTTCACCACTCACACCCTCTGGTTCATCACTGCCACTCTCTGGTTCACCACTGCCACCCTCTGGTTCATCACTGTCACCCTCTGGTTCACCACTGCCACCCTCTGATTCATCACTGCCACCCTCTTGTTCACCACTGCCACCCTCTGGTTCATCACTGTCACCCTCTGGGTCATCACTACCACCCTCTGGTTCATCACTACCACCCTCTGGTTCATCACATCACCCTCTGGTTCACCACTGCCACCCTCTGGTTCACCACTGCCACCCTCTGGTTCATCACTGCCACCCTCTGGTTCACCACTGACACCCTCTGGTTCACCACTGACACCCTCTGGTTCACCACTGCCACCTCTGGTTCATCACTGACACCCTCTGGTTCACCACTGCCACCCTCTGGTTCATCACTGTCACCCTCTGGTTCATCACTGCCACCCTCTGGTTCATCATTGCCACCCTCTGGTTCATCACAGCACCCTCTGGTTCACCACTGCCACCCTCTGGTTCACCACTGCCACCCTCTGGGTCATCACAGCACCCTCTGGTTCACAACTGCACCTTCTGGTTCATCTCAGCACCCTCTGGTTCACCACTGCCACCCTCTGGTTCACCACTTCCACCCTCTGGTTCATCACAGCACCCTCCGGTTCACAACTGCACCTTCTGGTTCATCACAGCACCCTTTGGTTCACCACTGTAGATTATGGGGAGAAAGCACACCTGCACAGCCTCAACCGGGGGCTGGTTAATGTGTTACTGAATTTGAACTTCAAGTCGGGCACCTGCTTCCTTAGCTGTAAGTGCTTCCTGTTGTGGTTTCATTTTTGTGATAGCCTGGAGCATTGTGCCATACTTGTAACTATTCTCTGACCCTGCTTCGAGGGTCAGAGCAGGGTCAGAGAATAGTTGCAAGTAGGCAACAACTCTGGAGGCGCCGCTCAGGAAGCACTTACAGGGTTACAGCAGGTGCCCATGTTGAAATTAATTTCTTTGTAGCCATTTTGTAAATGGTTACAAAGAAATTAGCTTCAACTTGGGCACCTGCTGTAACCCTGTAAGTGCTTCATGTACTTCAGTTTTTGAAAATCCGTCCCGCACGCGAGAGATTCGCGGACCGCGAAATTGCAGAAAATCCGCAAATTCCACAAACAGAACGGATTTTACGCCCATGCTTACTAATAATAATAAATAGTAGTAGCACAGAGAGTCATAGTAGAGGCAGGATAGGAAATTAGAAACAGTATACAAGAAGATCAAAGACGATTCAGGAATAAATAGAAATATGATGAACGTTTGGAATAAATAGGTGCTGTAAAAGTTAGGGAAGTATAATTATTAATATTAACTGGAAAACTGGAGCCAGCAGAAGAGCCCTCGGCGGAGCGATCCTGGCCTTCCTGCTCCGCCGGCGCCGCCACCGCCACCTCTGTTTTCTTGCCCCTGGGAGGAGCTGATTTACATGAAAGAAAGACACAAACATGGATGATTGTTGTCAACAAAATCAAACATTTCAAAAATACAATAACAAATTATTTCGGGGAAATAAACAACAATTGCACTAAATTTGTTGACCTAACTGATGTGGTCTACTAGGATATTAGTATTGCTGGATTCGCGGACCGTCTACTTGGAAAGTTACGTTACTTTCTAAACCAACTACAGAAAGTTTCTACTAGGACTGGCAGCACTCAGCAGCATGCGAAGTGACAGTCACAGTCCATCATGATTGCAGACCACTAAAAAATGTCCTTCTACATAACAAGTCATAATATACTCAACCTATCAATCCACCACCACTATCTCTTATTAGTGGCAGGAGTACAAAGGAAGGACTGGACTTGAGTCTCTAGTCTCTCTAGCATTACGCAGTTCTGTAAAGTACACTCATACATAATCACTTAGGCCAAATGAGCACAAAATTGAAAACAAGTAAGCATATTAGCACCACCACTGACTGAGCAGACAAGCACCTGCAATCACAGAAGCTTTTGAAACATAATTTACCTGCAGTGTAATCGGCAGCATTCTTGCTCTTCGGAAAAAACATATATTTGCAATATAACACAGAGCAGAAGAAAACAAAGTAGTTATTAAATAGCTACTAGTACTCACCAAGTCCAGGGATCTCGACGCCAAGCAGGTCGAGCAGGTCTTGTTCCCGGTCCAGGATGTCGGACCACTGGTGCGTTACCTGGTTGTAGGTGCGCCGGTCCCCAGACTCCCGATACATGTCCCGGCACACCTTACACAGTAGCTGGACTGCCGCCTGCCGCAATGGTCTTGGGGAGGTGGCGCTGCACAAAGAAGACCAGTGTGGCCACCTCCACCGCGCTGATGATCTCCCTGGGACTTACTGACTCCCCCCTTAATCGCCCGCAAGGGAGCTGGCTACGGGGTGCGGCACTCTTCCCCTTCGACTTGCCGGCTCCCTTTGCCATGGTCCTGGGTCAAAGAAGAATGGAAAAATAGGAAAGAATAGGGAAAGGAAAGTAAATAAAAGAAAAGAGAGAGCTCAAAAAAGAAGTAGGTATTAAAGTAACAAAAAGTTGAAAAAAACACAAAATATAGATGTACAAAAATAGAGAGATAGATAATGAGTAAAAAAGATTACAAAAAAGTTCAAACAAGCAAAGGATTACAAAGATTGAAACAGGATAGAAAAGGCCTGCCCAGAACCATAGCAATGAATGAAAAACAAGATGGCCGCGCCCATTTCAACCACATGGGTAAGTTTGCGAGATATTTTCCCCGCGAGCACGCAAAAACGGACGCGAACACACAATTGCACCCCGGGAACAGGAAATGCACAATGCGAGCATGCGACTAGCAACCGGAAATGGAAATACGCAACGCAAACAGTGAAAACAAGATGGCCGCGCTCATATATGACCGCATGGGTAAGTTCGTGGTAGCCGCAGTGAATAAAATGCTGCGAACACGCAAAAAAAAAAATCTGCATTCTTGCAAAAGTTTGTGGATTTTGCGGACTGCGAGTATGCTTTTGCACTAATTTGAGTACCGCGAATTCGCAAAGTTGGCCCATACATAATCAGTAGTCGTTTCACAAAGCATCATCCAGGAGCATTAACAGATAGGCTGTGAACAGACACCAAATATCTTTTGGACATGATGCCTGTGGTAACGCAGCCTCCTAACAGTCTAGTTGGTCCATGCAGTATGCCATGTCTTGTAGCCAATGTTTAATTTGGAGTGTACCCTTCATTCCCCAATGGATTGTCACTCTTCTCTTTGTCAACAACAGAGCTATTTCACCCTCCCTACTTAGAAGGTTAGTTTATAACTACAGAAGATCTCATACGACTACATAGGCAGACCCAAACCTCTGTTACTCAGCAGTAGTGGATCACATTGAGTTCTACACAAACTGTCAAGATACGAAAATTCTCAAACTGTGTGTAATCATGCCTGCACACTTCATTACTAAACGTGCAAGTATAAGAGATGCCACAGCTGCATATCTCTTATGGCTCGAACGTGCGAACATCATTCGTAATAACACACACAATATCCAACATAACCTTGATGTTCATGCTCTCACTATACACACTAAAGTAGCGAGGCAGTCTACAAATGTAGTATATCAAATTATTCTCATATGAAACAAAATACTCACCCTTCTCTAAACAATATTGCAAGTGCGTGTTGTGTGCAAAGCAGAGCAGGAAAACAAAAATGGCGTTTAAGCTTCTAATAAACCCATGCTAACTTAACACAGTGTGAGTGCAAGGCTCAGCCCACAACACATTACCTTGACCAAAGCACAAAATATAAACGTGGGCAAATTACGAACGCACAGTACAAGTCTAAAAAGCAGAGTCAAGTTCAATTTAGCAAAAAAAAATTATTTGAGCTTTGATAAAAAGCAGTAACTAAATAATAAAGAATACATGGAAAAATCAAACTGTCTTATTCCACCAGCGTACAAGCACAGTATGTAGCAACAGACTACAACAGGAAGTCATTGTTCTCATCTGAAAACATTTCAGCCATCCAATTCAATAGTGAGAATGAACATGCATGTTCCTCAACGACCGGTGCCTCCATCACCAAGAAAAACTCGGGTCATCTTCAATGTAACTACTTGCCAAGAAGTCATGTGCCTCTGCAAAAACATTCCAACGTCCTATTACTCCATGTGTCGCTGCTAAGGCCATAATCCCGCCGCCAGAACAGAGCAAGTCATGAACCACTAAGGGTCTCATCAGCTGGTCATAATCCGCGTTGGGAGACACCGTACTGCAGAGACACAAATCCAGGGCCCAGTCGAAATCACAGCTCAAGCAATGGAACACAGGTTGAACGCATGTGGAAAAGGAGAATCGAAACGATAATCCATAAGCTGCACTCAACGTTGCAAGAGGCAGCGCTCCAAAGGAACTAAGCATTCGGTTGCGGACCAGCAACAACCGAGAAATATTGTCGTCGGCTGCAAGATGTGCATCCATATTTAACTAAACAAATTAATACAAGCACACCTGCAACTAATGTGAGCATTAAGCACAATTCACCAAAGATGCTGGAAAAAATCGAATGAAAAAACACTGACAAGACACCAAATATAGTTTCTACAGAAGCCACAAGGCCAATGCTTATAACTTTAAAAAAGTAAGCTAACCCCCTACTCGAGGACGCATTAAAGATAGTCTAAATTAACTCCCTAAGATTCCAGGGCACGTCTGTATTTAATAAATCATACACTTCTGTGCAGGTGTTTGCTACATGAAGGACAAATGTTTCTGTAGCAGGTATAACAGCGACCTCTTTTTGAGACAATAGCGCTCTTATACGGCTCATTTGGCTGACTCTTCTTCAAGGTCGGAATCAACGGCCAGATGGAAACATCCAGCTTTCCATGCAGAGGAGTAAACACAACTTTGTTTATAGCAAACCACACGCTCAGTTACCGAAATCATGTAATCGATGCCTGCTAACATAGCACAATAAGCCACACAGCTGAATCGGATCTCCAATAAGTGACCACTTCTAACTATTCTCATAGCGCGCCCTGTGCTCTGATTTGGCAGTGAGAGAGTGATCGCACCATAGTTTCTACTGCTAATCATTCTCAGCATACCCTACGAATACGATAAAACGGCGATAATTTTAACACTGGTCCTTGATAATATGCCCCGAATTTCGTAGCGCGCCCTGCATCGCAAAATGCGATGCAGGGCACAGAACGAAGGGGCATATTATCAACAACATAAGGCGATACATTATCGCCGCTTTTAACGGCAAGAAACTGCCAATAAAGCGGCGATAATGGGCTTGATAATAAGCCCTTGTAAATTCCCATAGCAGCCCAGGTTCTGGTGTTAACCTGGGCTGCTATGGGAATTCACAAGGGCATACTATCAAGGCCATTATCGCCTCTTTATCTGAAGTTTCCTGCCGATAAAACCGGCGATAATGTATTGCCTTATGTTGTTGATAATATGGCCCAAAATTCATTTTATTAATTTAATTGTTTAATTACCTACAATCATCCAGATTCCGTTGTTTATCACCCCCCACCGTGCCCCTCCCCCACCCCGCCTGTCCCACCGCAACTTAGGCACCTGGGAAATAACAAGGCTGTACTATCAAGCCCATTAACGCCGCTTTATCGGCAGTTTCCTGCCGATAAAAGCGGCGATAATGTATCGCCTTTTGTTGATAATATGGCCCATTGCTCTTTTTTTTTACCAGTAAACTTAGGTGCATATTATCAAGGACCGGTGTTAATATTATCGCTCTTTTATTGGCAGGAAACTGCTGATAAAACAGCGATAATGAGCTTGATAGTACAGCCTTGGTATTTCCCATAGAAGCCCATGTTAACACCAGAACATAGGCTTCTATAGGAATTAACAGGATCAAGCCCACCCTCCCAGCATTAATAAAAAACCCCAGACAATGCAGGTACTCGGAGCTGGAAGGTCATTTTACATATTACTCCCCTAGAAAGGGGGCGTTCCCCACGATGTGTACGGGGAGAGAGAGAGAGACAGCGCAAAACATATCTTTTTTTTTAAAACACACAAGGGGTGCCGCTCCCGGAGACTGCGGGGAGTAAGACTGTAACCCCCCGCATACTTCAAAATAAAACCAGAGGAGTGCTGTACCCCAGTGCTCGGGGCACCTTACAAGCCCCCATTATGCAAAAAATTGCCCCAGTAATTTGCTCCCCCGAGACCGAATGAATAAAACTGACTTTTTACATTTTCCACAGCGTACAAGTACTGCACGACTACCCCGCCATTTTTTATTTTTAGAAAAATACAAATTGAGCCTAAAGATCCATGTACCTCCCCCTGACCAATACTATAGGTTCAGAATGTTTCTAGCCTGCCCCCTTCCCTTATTTCTCAACTTTGGTTTACTGTTTTCTTGTGACACGGTTCTACCGATGCACAAGATGGCTGCCAACACTTCCTGGTTTCAAGTGTTGACAGACAGTTGACAGCTAATCAGCATGCAGCTCGGGCTCGTAATTCAACGGATTTCCGTACGAGTGCTGAACTCCGTCTCTAGATATCGCTATGATTTTACTTGCAATTTTCTCAGAAACTACTAAACGGATTTATACCATTTAACGAAAAGCACAATCTGCGAACCGAACTCTACCTCTCTGCCAAATTACGTGTAATTCCGTTCAGCCGTTCGGGCTGTAGCTCTGGCTAAAGTTCCCTATGGAAAATTGCATGGGGAAAACACGTTTTGGGCCCCCCTTTTTTCTCGGCCCCCCACTTGACAAATCACCCCCAAACTTTTAGGGAAGGGAGGGAACCGAGCAGGCCATTTTCTTGGAGAAATTCACGAAGGTGCGTCCACCGGCGCCAAAGCTATTCCAAATAGAATGTTGTGGATTTCCTATGGAAACTAGGTCCTTACTATAACTATCTACTGGCGACCGCCAGTAGGTGATATATATATATATATATATATATATATATATCACCTACTGGCGGTCCCCAGGAGGTATATATAGTTAAGATTTTTTCTCTATGGAACTTTTGAAAATTCTATGTCTAATAACTTTGGTGTTTGTGGACGGAATCGGCTGAAATTTTCAGGAAAATGGCAAATTTTGTTTCTGAGCAGCCCCTGAAAATTTGGGGGGGTTCCGTCAAGGGGGGAGCTGAGAAAAAAGGGGGGGTCCAAAATGCGTTTTTCCCATTCATTTTTCCATAGGGCCTTTGGCCTCACTTTTAGCTCGAACGGCTGAATGGATTTGCACGAAACTTGGCAAAATTATAGGGACTGTTAGCCCGATGTGCCTTTGCTGGGTCTCAATATATGTGCTCCAGTAGATTTTGAGAAATTAACGTTTAAAAAAACAGATATATCTGTGACAGCGCCCCAGATAGCGCTCCAGATCGCGTACTTTTCGCGTAACAGAGCTTTGCGTAGCGAAGCTGATTGGCTCTCCGGTGTCTGTCAACATTCTAAACAGTCCGGTGCGGCCGCCATCTTGTCTCTCGGTAGGATCGAGAGACAAGAGGAGGAGAAAAACGAAGGGGGAATTTAATGAAAGGGGGCTAGGTAGACCCCTCTTGACCCCTAGGAATGATGTTGGGGTTATTAAAGGGTCCCGTGGGGCAAATAATACAAATTAGATTTTTCGCGGTAGAAGCGCTTCTCGGTTCGCGAACCGGATCGCAAACTGGTAGCGAAACGTGAATTCGCCATTTTGTGTTTCGATTTAATTAAATTACTAGGTATAAGGGGGTACGGAAGACGTATCCTGACCCCTTATGTTTTCTGAGCGGTGTGCAGAGAGTGGGTCTGGTCAAGGCATCTAAAATGGCTGCCGTGCTCAACAAAAGTGTGGCATTGCAAAAAAGGCAAGATGGCGCAGACAATATTTATCAATAAGGATTAATTTATAACAATTATTTTTAATAAAATATTCACTCGCAGTGACAAAATAGCTGTCAACAGTTCCTGATTTCCATCGAATCGAACGTTAACAGACGTCACGCAGCAACAAAAAAAAAAACGCTCACGCACAGCCACTGGAAGACATGTATCAACATATATGAGCCTCCTCAGCCACCCTCAGAAAACATAAGGGGTCAGGATACGTCTCCCGTACCCCCTTATACCTAGTAATTTAATTAAATCGAAACACAAAATGGCGAATTCACGTTTCGCTACCAGTTTGCGACCCGGTTCGCGAACCGAGAAGCGCTTCTACCGCGAAAAATCACATTTTTATTATTTGCCCCACGGGACCCTTTAATAACCCCAACATCATTCCTAGGGGTCAAGAGGGGTCTACCTAGCCCCCTTTCATTAAATTCCCCCTTCGTTTTTCTCCTCCTCTTGTCTCTCGATCCTACCGAGAGACAAGATGGCGGCCGCACCGGACTGTTTAGAATGTTGACAGACACCGGAGAGCCAATCAGCTTCGCTACGCAAAGCTCCGTTACGCGAAAAGTACGCGATATGGAGCGCTATCTGGGACGCTGTCACCACCTCCGTGCCATCCGGATCTTGGCGCCTTGTGCTGGTTCCGACCTATTCACACATCGGTCCGCTACTGACACCACCTCATAGGCCAACGGGACACCCCACGCCGACTTTCGGCGCAGCATTGTAGGATGGCCACACCAGTGCGGCAACTTGCTAGACACCACCTCGGTGCCATCCAGATCTC